>NC_049170.1:129349357-129464357 GCF_009769625.2 Cygnus olor
GCATCTTGGTGGAAGTTCAGATGTTAGCCAAGGTTAACCCAACACAGCGTCATCTCTGAAAAAAACTTTGCTATTTTTATGGTTGCATAAGCTTCCATAATACCTTCATATTTATACTGAATATAAGAAAAATACTAAATTCTAAGTAGAGTTGGGGAAATAAAATCTTAGGTATTTAAAATAGAAATTATCTTCAGTTTGTATTGAACTGTAAAACCTATAATTAGTGTTTCTTTAGCTGTCAAGGTCTTGATTGAAATAATTCCAGTATATCCTATTGCTTTTCAATATCAGCGAAGAAAAGAACTGTATTGAGCTTAGAAGCTGGATTATTGAAACACAATTTGCAGTGAAAAGAAGACAAATATAAAAATCTGAAATGTCAAGTTCTAAAACTGTACCTATTAACTGAAGTAAATTATATGCTAAAAGTGTGTAGACTGTTCCTGCATGTAAGGTAGCAACTTTGAGATAAACAAAAGTAAAAACAACAACAAAAAAATATTATTCCTAACTCATGATAGTGTAAGCCTTTATCTTCATGGTGTCAGCTGAGTACTGAATGTAGTTTCAAGTTGTCCTTTGTGAAGTTTGTATGCAGTTGGTACGACAGGTTAGAGTGAACTCTGCAGCTCAGCCTGCCTAAAATGTGTCTACACAGTTTATAAAAGGATTATTGCCTGTATTACGAAGTTTTCAGTCAAGGCAAAAAGAGGAATCTTGATATTTTCCAATTTTTGTTTTATATTTTATTTATTGTAGGAAAATATTCTGGAAGTTATAGCACCACTCCTTGATGTGGCACATGTCTTAAAATGCACCCTAGAAATGCAGCAAGCTCCATCTTGGAAATACTTAAATTGTTTTTTCTGCTCCTTCTACCTTTAAGTGGACACTCGCTTAGGATTAAATTAATGGCTTCTCTGATTCAGTAACATTTTCAAACATTATTTAAGATCATAGTCTTGGGCTACTGGAGTCACCTCTGTTTTATGCAATTCTACTTGTTTATGTTAAGACTAATTTAAAACTCCTTTATTGCAGGTTAAATAGAAATTGCACTCATTAAGTATTGTAAAAATGAGTCCTTTCCATATATTATAAAAAACTCTACACATTTTTAAATTTTAAAAGTCAGCTAAAAACTGTAAAATTCTGATTAGCTAATATGCCACTTTACCCCAGTTTAAAGATATGAGAAAGCTCATTCAAGTAATAAGAAAACAAATAAATAAACAAATAAATAAACAAATAAAGAGATAAATTGGAATACGTTGTATGTCTTCCAAATAAAATTTGATTTCCTTTGTGCATCATATAAATTTCGAACAACATTTATATACTTTTTTTGCAATTAAATTACAATATGGAGAAAATATATCTAAATTAGTAAGAGATATATTGCCTATGCTTAAAATGTAAATGAAAATAAATAAATAAATAAAAAATAGAACAAAACAGCAAAAATTAGACTATAAAAATAAGGTTATATAAATTACAAATAAAACTATAAATATAAGTATGAATTTCATATTTTAAAATACTTGTTTAGACTTAGGTTAGATGGAGATACCCAAAAGTAATATCAAAATAAAATAAAATAAAATAAAAAACAACAACAAAAAAAAAACCACCTTAAAGTGTTCTTATCCTGCAAACATAGCCTACTTTTAAGGTTTTGTGTTAAACTTCAATTTTACACTGGCTTCAATAAAAAGTTATAATGAAAAAAAAAAAAGACATAGTAGGAACTGACAGTGTTGAGTAATTTAATAATCTAAAGAAAATTAACTATTTGTAAAACCGTACTATAAGAATCCTTAATTTAATAAAACATAGAACCCTGGAAGCAAAGTGGGTCATGATACAGTACACACAAAGACAGTGCATCATGACTGTAAATGTTTCTGTTTAAAAGAAAACAAAAGAAGGTATCTTTACAGTGCAAATGAGAGATACACCATCATCTATCAGCTGTCAAGGTCATCCGGAGAGGTCCTGGATGACTGGAGATTTGCTAATGTGATGCCCATCTATAAGAAGGGTCATCAGGAGGACCTAGGGAACTAAAGGCCTATCAGCCTGACCTCAGTGCCAGGAAAGGTGATGAAACAGGTCATCTTGAATTCAATCACACAGTATATGTGGGACAACTTGGGGATCAGGACCAGCCAGCATGAGTTCATGAAAGGCAAGTCCTGCCTGACCAGCCTCATCCCCTTCTGCGACTGGGTGACCCGCCTAGCTGATGAGGGAAAGGCAGTTGATGTAGTTTACCTAGACTTCAGCAAAGCCTTTGTCACCGTCTCCCACAGTATTCTCCTGGAGAAGCTGGCAGCCCATGGCTTGCACAGGTACACTCTTTGCTGGGTTAAAAAGTGGCTGGAGGTTCAGGTCCAGAGAGTGGTGGTGAATGGAGCAAAATCCAGCTGGCAACCGGTCACCAGTGGTGTTCCCCAGGGGTTGGTGTTGGGGCCCATCCTCTTTAAGATCTTTCTTGATGATTTGGACGAGGGAATTGAGTGCACCGTCAGTAAGTGTGCAGATGACACCAAGTTGGGGGGATGTGTTGATCTGCTGGAGGGTAGGAAGGCCCTGCAGAGGGACCTGGACAAGTTGGATGGATGGGCAGAAGCCAATGGGATGAGGTTCAACATGGCTAAGTCCTGCCAACTGGGTTAAAAAACAACAGGGCCCCTCGCTTCAGGAAAAACATCGAGGCCTTGGAGTGTGTCTGGAGAAGGCCTACAAAGCTGGTGAAGGGTCTGGAACGCAAGTTTTATGAGGAGCAGTAGAGGGAACTGGGATTGTTTAGTTTGGAGAAAAGCAGGCTCAAGGGGGACCTTATTGTTCTCTGCAGCTACATGAAACGAGGTTGTGGGGAACTGAGGGTAGGCCTCTTTGCACAGGTAACTAGTCATAGGACTAGAGAGCCTCAAGTTGTACCAGGGGAGGTTTAGGTTGGAAATTAGGGGGCATTTCTTTCTAGAAAGAGTAGTCGGGCATTGGAACGGGTTTCCCAGGGAGGCTGTGGAGTCACCGTCCCTGGGGGTGGTTAAGGAAAGATTGTACTTGGTGCTTAGGGACATGTTTAGTTGGTGATATTGGTGGTAGGGGTATGGCTGGACCAGATGATCTTGAAAAACTTTTCCAACATTAATGGTTAAGCGATTCTATTATTCTGCAAGGAGAAGCTGAAAATTATGACGAAAGCAAGGGAATTTGCAAGGTCCAAACTTCTTCACACAGTTTGAAGCAAAAAGGATGGGCTTCATGAACAGTAAAGGAATTATTCATGTGTGAGTGTATGTACAGATAAAAATATGCATTCTTTATAATTTAGGAAGAAAACAGTGAACATTTAAGTTTACCAAGTTAATCTTAAAATATTCCAATCATGGTGATATATCAAATATACAAAAATTAATAACTAGAACTATAAACTGACACCTTTTTTCTTTTCCTTTTTTTTTTTTTTTTTTTTTTTTTCTGATAGCTCTTTCCGTTCACACAAAGCTAAATTATAGACTGAAAGATATTTTGGAAGGACATTTTGTCAATAGTATTGCTAAAACATAAGGAAACTATTAGATGGAGTTTTCGGTAATTTAAATTTCTAATATTTGATTTTTAAATGATGAAACATCCAATAACCCAAATGACCCTGCACAAACATATATGTGGAATAGTTTTTTTTCAAATGAAAGCACAAAAATTATTTGTTCAGCTGCTCTAGTGACTGGAAGGTTAGGAACAAAAGCTATTATTGTTCAGTGTATTTTTTCACAGGAAATAGACAGTGGCAAACATACAGTAGTTCAACACATGAGATCAGAGAGAGAGTTTTTATAGTAAACCAAAGCCAGATGTTGGAAGGGCTCAAGACCTTTAAAGGAATTATTAGTTATGTTTGCCTTTGAAAGCAAGGAAAGTTTACAGAGAGTCATGTACCTGATTAAGAAAAAGACAGGTTACAAAAGCTATGAGTATTAACTCATTCAAGAAAAAATATTTGCCATACAGACAGATTTTGTATATGGCAGTTACTTATGTACATAGGAATTGAATTTTACTTTCGTTTGATTTTTGTCTGAATATATTAACTTCTTCATATTACTGAACAACTTCAGAAGTAAGAAAAATAGTAAAGATTTTAAACCTTAAGGCCAGGATTGTGCAATATGACAGTAAGCTCTCAAAGTTTCATTTCTACCATGAATGCATATAGAATTATGCATTAAATATAACTTTTATTTTAACAATTATTCAGAGAAAAATTAAAATATATAGTCCTGTATAAGTAGTATATAACTTTTCATATAGTATAAAATCTTCCTCTAGTTAGATATTAATGACTTGATGTCACTGGATGTTAGCCAATTTGATTGGAGTTTGACGGAATAGTCAAAACTAAGGTGCTCAGTGCTACGTTCCTGCAGGTTTCATACAAATAGGCACTTAAATAGAAATAAAAAAGGGGTATTGTAGCACCTAGGAAAGCAAGGTTTATTTGCCACAAGGCACAGATCTATGGGAAATTGAAATTATTAATTCTAGTACCTTCTAAACAGCTTGTTTTCTTGGCATGTTACTTATCCATTGAAATAAATATATAAGGTGCTGTCACTTGAAAGTTACTCATTCTACTAATTAGTAAAAAGGAACAAAAAGGTCAGCATATTTCAGGGAAAACGGTAAAATTAATACTTGCAATAAAATAATATAGTGTTATAATGGAGAAACAAGTTGAAATACTGATTGAATACTGATTATAGTTTGGAACACTGGACATTGTAATACTGATTAAATAGTTTTACCTAAGAATTTGTAATGCTTCCCCACTAATTCTCACTAATTTATTTGAATTCTGCTTGTCTTACAGAGTTAATTCATGGTAACCAGCTTCACTGAGAGTGGGTATCTGGCAGCTTGGTGTTGAAATCTATCTTTGTTGAGGTATGGATTGGCTTAAACGAAAGTTACCTTGTTTTAGAGATGGATACTCTACCTGCTTCCTGGTCTTGATCCAGTCTGTACATCTCTTTTCTCCAAACAAGTTTTCAAAATTAAAATCTCTGTCTCTACTTCCAAAAAAAAACACCCCAAAAAACACAGCAAAACAAAACAAAAAGTTGTCCTGCTTCTTCCATCAGCAGGTTTCCGTTTCCCCTGTAATCTTGTTCACGGCTTTGCTGATTTCTTGTTGGCTTAATTGCCTGCTTATTCAGAACATCTTTTACAGACATAAAGCTAATTTTTCCTAGCAACACTATTTTATTTTATTTTATTTTATTATTTTATTTTATTTATTATTTTTACAACCTGGCCTTGAACTCTTCCAAGGAAAGGACATCCATGACTTTTCTGGGCAACCTGTTCCAATGCCTAATATTTTACCTTCATAGTGAAGAGTTTTCTCTTAACATCTAATCTAAATCTTCCCTTTTAGTTCAAAACCATTACCCTATGTCTCGTCAGTATACTTGATAAAGTATACACCTTGATAAAATGTCCCTCCCCAGCTTTCCTGTAGGCCCCTTTTAAATATGGGAAGGCTACTAGAAGGTCTCCCCAGAGATGAAGTGATGGCACATCTTAGAGCTGCTTAATGAACTTACATGGGAATACCATTTTAATTCAGAAAATGAAAGTAGCACACATCTGTCACACATACAGGATAATTTAGGAGCTGATCCCTGAGGAGACAGTTGTATTGTCCCATTGCTTTGAAAAACTATTTTATCACTGAGTCAGTTACATTTCAGTGGATTTTTTATTTTTTTTCCCTGAAGTCAACAAAACAGAGCCAGCTTAGAAGTGGATTCATTTTCTTTTTCTCTACTCCAGGCTAAACAACCCCAACTTTCTCAGCCTTTTTCTCATAGGAGAGGTGCTCCAGACATCTGATCATCTTCATGGCCCTCCTCTGGACACACTCTGACAGGTTGCTGTCTTTTTTATGCTGCAGGCATCAAAGCTGAATGCAGTACTTCAGGTGGGGTCTCAAGGAGTGGAATAGAGGAGGAGAATCACCTCCTTTGACCTGCTAGCTTGTACTGGGTTTATGTGGCAAGGTTTTAGTAGCGGGGGGCTGCAGGGGTAGCCTCTGTGAGAAGAATCCATAAGCTGCACCATTTTAGATAAGGGCCAGTTTCAGCTGGCTCCAAAAGGGACCTGCTGCTGGCCAGAGCTGAGCCAATAAGAGATGATGCTGCTTGCACCTCTGTGAGAGCAGATTTAAGAAACGAGAAAAACCTGCTGCACAACAGCACCTGGGAGAGTGAGGAGTGAAAACCAGCCCTGCAGACCCCAAGGTCAATGCAGAAGGAGGGCAGGAGGTGCTCCAGTCACAGAGCAGAAGAAGTTCCCCTGTGGCCTGTGGAGAAGGCCCCTGGTGGAGCAGGCTGTCCCTCTGCAGCCCATGGCTCCCACAGTGGAGCAGATCTCCATGCTGCAGCCCATGGAGGATCCCCTGGTGGAACAGGTGGATGTGGCCTGAAGGAGCCTGTAGCCTATAGAGAACCCCTGACAGAGCAGACGTTGGGCCAGACCTGTGGTCCATGGAGAAGAGCCCACATAAGAGCAGGGGATCTGTGGGGAGTTGCCACCCATGGTAGACCCATGTTGGAGCAGTTTGCTCCTGACGCATGGACTCCATGGTACGGATCCATACTGGAGCAGTTCTTGAAGAGCTGCTGCCTGTGGAAAACCCCTGCAGGATCGGTTTGGGAAGGACGGCATCCCGTGGGAGGGACGCCACACTGGAGCAGGGGCAGAGGAGTGACTGTGAAGGAGTGCTGGAGACAAAGTGTTAAGGACTGACCACAGCCCCCATTTTCTGTTCCCCTGAGCTGCTCAGGGGGGAGGAGTTAGTGGATGAGGAGAAGGTCCTTTTAGATTACTGTTAGTTTCTCAATGCTCTAGCCTGTTAGTAATAGGTAATAAATTATGTTAATCTGCCTATGCTGAGTCTATTTTGCCTGTGACAATGATTGTTGAGCGATCTCCCTGTCCTTATCTCAACCCTTGAGCCCTTTTCATTGTATTTTCTCCCCTGTTCCCTTTGGGGAGTGAGCAAGCAGTGTTGGTGGAGCTCAGCTGCCCAGCTGGGTAAAACCACCACATAACTACAGAAAAGATTCTTTCTGTATTCACTACTAGTTGTACTATCCAGGCACATCTCTGCCACAATGAGCTTGTTTATTTGGTGTCATTTGGTTCTTTCTTGTACCACAAGAGTTAGAAAGACTGTTAAAACTGTCATAGTTTTACATTGATCTGAGGAGAAAAATAAATTGAACTACATAGATAAGGTAGGTTGTATGAAAATGTACTAAATGTGCTTGGATTTTTTTTTTTTTTTTTTTGATTGTAGTATAGATACGGAATAGTAAGAAAAGAGAAATTGTTTTAGTCCTGTTTCTGCTAGGAAGTTATAAACATCACAAGTCAAGCCACAGTGATAAATAGTGTTTCTAATTGGCATCCTTGCTGATCATTTGAGAGAGATAAATGGTCAAAGAATCTGAGCTATCCTCTTGTACCTACAGATGAATCTTCTGCCACAGGATTAATGTACTTTTGTGGTGATTGTTTTCTAACACTGCTACACAGAATTGGCTGATACTGCTTATTGTTACAATTCTTCTTAAAATATATGAGTGAAATAAATGTGTAATGGTTAATATAAAGGTTTTTAAAAAAAGTATATCATGTTTATTAATGGAGTGCAGTAACAATTAATTTTATGGCTAATGAGTTAAGTATGGAAAGTCTGCAAACTAGGTAATAAAAATGTGTTACATCAAGAACACTTATAAGACATCAGTAAAACTTTGAGGTACTTTTCAAGACACTGAAAAGTAAATGTAACAGAAAAATTCAGGTGATACTGCAGTGTAAAAATGATGTAAATGTAATCTTAACCAGTAAAATAAGGTGTATTATCCGTATTACATGATAGATGGCCAGCAAAAGTAGATCAAATTGATATGTAGTTTGGACTTTTTAGGGATAAAACCTGATGATGAGGGGCAATATTTTAGAAACCAAAGCAAACCAAACAAACAAAAAACCTGTTCTGCTGAAAGGAGATCTTATTGATATATATTATTTATTTTGTGTCTACTAACCGAAAGGTTCATGAGTATGAAACAAATATTGTGGTCGTTTTCTTATAATATGTACATGATGTTGGTAAAAAACAGTTGTTAAATTTTAATTTTTGTTTTTAATGGGCAATCAAATAGTATTTTCTAGAAAAACTTTCAAGACTAGGCAAAGTAGGCATTTGCTTAACGCAATGAAAATTTGAAGAGCAAAATGATCTTGGGTCCTGCTGTTTGCTATGCCTGGGTCAACAGTTTGGAAGTTCAAGTGAATAGTAGCTGCCACAAAGGGATGACCACCATGTTTGGGAAAGATGACAGCATCTATAATTAACAATGGATACAGAAGCAATGAACTGTTTCTTCCATTTCTTTCTTTTGCACAGCAACACCACTAACGCTGTCACCAGAGTTTGTTCCCCTACCTCTCTACTATATTCTTCTTTTCACAGGAATGATTAAAGATCCATGTTCACTACCTTCTCCTATACTGTTTCATGCTTTTGACTACAAAATTCAGCTTTACCTTAACTGCTGGGAAACCAAAGCCAACATTTTGCATGAGTGCTGGAAGGACAAATGCTTCTGTAGTAGTGAAGAGTACCTTGGAAGTATTCAAAAAAATATATAAAAAATGTGTGGGAAATATCAGGTAGAAGGAGTTAGGCGATGCTAATTGTTTATCATTTTACTGTGCTATTCTTTGTAGTGTATTACAAGGCATAGTAGGACATACAAATCAATTTTATGTTTGTTAGTACCTAAACAGAAAACAGAAAAGTATTTGTCTCACTCTAAATCCTGTTATAATCTTTCATAGATTGGAAGGATTCAATCACATTAAGTTCTAATGTAAAAGTATATATTTTCAGTGTTAGGTATCCTTGATCTGTCTGAAAATAAAAATTAAAAAAAAGGGGATGAACTTAAGTTAATCAGAAGAACCATGAGATCAAAGCTGTATGTTGCCAGTCATCTGCATATGCAATCATCACAGATATTTTCCAAATAAATATTTTTCAACAGATTACACTGCACAGGTCTATCCAAAGCCTCCTTTGTCTTAACAAGTTTTAGATCAATTCTGATAATGTCATATGTCCTTAAAATCTTGCAGTAATGACAGTCTCCACAAAAAATTTATTTATTTTTTTTTACTTTATGGAAGTGTAATGCTGCATATGTTACATAAATATATCTTCTAACATGTATATTTGTATTTAAATAAATATATTAAATCCTATTAGTTTGGAGATGCTATCTTTATATCCTTTTTAATAAATGTCTATGCTGGAAAATAACTGCACTTCAGTAACCTATGGAAACATATTGTACATTATTAGACCTTAAAATTACATGTTCTCATGCACACAGTTCTCAAGGGATTTATTGTAATCTATGAAACTTATTAAATGTGTTTCCATAGCCAATGATAAAAGATAAGAATGATAAAAAATCAACTGTTTTTTAAATCAATGCATTTGTCTATAGATAATATAAAATCATAATTTCCATACATGGCCAAGGAAAGGAAAAAAAAAAATTAGTCACCTTGAGCTGTTCCCGCTCATCTGACCAAAACAACCTATTAAAACAGAAAGTTTTATACTTCAAATATTTTTAACTTGGGATTTCATATAGCAAATCACGTGGGACTTGACTAAGAGCTAGTTAAGATCATGGAAGGACAAAATATCTCTGTAAAAAAAAAAAAAAGGCAGATTAAAAAAAAGCCTGCATACCTCTTCAGTCAGAACCACAGGGGTTGTAGTGTGGTAATGCCAGATGTTCTTGTTTTAAACACTTGGACATCATGGATCCAAGTAGTTTTCCTAGACCATAAATGTTAATACTAGATACTTGTTCTTCTAATTTCAGCAAATGAATGATCAAGTAGAAACTCCTGTTTTCTCTCTCTTTCTCTCTCTCTCTCTCTCTCTTTCTCTCTTTCTTTTCTCTCTTTCTCTCTTTCTCTCTTTTCTCTCTCTTTCTCTCTCGTTCGTTCATTCGTTCTCTTCCTTCCTTCCTTCCTTCCTTCCTTCCTTCCTTCCTTCCTTCTTGACTTCTGCATCTTCATTACTTTGGGGATTCTGTATGCTTTTTCTTTTCACTGACTGAAATATTTCAATGGCTTCTGTTTCATGGTCTATTTTAATGATCTGTCAGTTGAGCTATAATGGAAAAATTAAGCAGAGTCCAGTCTGAACAGCTTATAACCTTGTGTTTTGTGTTTTTCTCAAAACAAAACAAACAAAAAATCCACAAAGCGACAACAAAAAAACCACACCACCAAAACAAAACACTAATAACCCAACATCCCTTTCTTTGTCTCAAGGTAACCATTCAGAAGTAACTTCTCCCAAATCAGAAGACAGCCTTTACCATCCTGTGCTCCAGTAGTTTATTGGTTTGTAGCTAAAGATGGGAGATGGGAGAAATTTGTTGGATTTCCTTATAAGAAAAGCAGGAATGAAATCTAAGTTTCTCACAGTATGAAAGAATGGTCTAAAAACCAGATGGTCATTTGTTTTAAGTATAACCTCACATTAATGAAGAAAAAAACAATGGTTAAAATTGCTTTTCCTGTAAAAAGTTAGTTTTTTTTTATCATGAAAAATAGTTTGTGTACAAACTTCATGTACAAGGAATGTACATTACACAATGTTTGGGGGATTTTCTGAAAACAGGTACCTTCAGATGATAGATTTACAGATCTCCATGACAGTATCAAGGAAACATTTTGAAATGGAAAAATATTAAGAATTTGGCATTTGAAAAATTAGAGTAAGCTTGATCAAGAATAGTTGATTACTGTGGTAATCCTGTGGATCCAAATTATTTACTTCTGCAGTTAGGTAGTAATATAGTAGTTTCCAAAAGGCAAAATTTAAATATATCCCTTTGATTTTTCCATGAAGGTTTGTTTGGATTCTCCAAAACCACATTATGAAAATACTGCTTTTAGATGATGTACTATATTTATGTTAGTACCAATTACATGATGAGTGAGCAAATAGGAAATGAGTCACTCTTAACATATATATATGTATATACATCATAATCTATTTTATCCCACAATATCTCTACCATGTCTCAATCCCCTTCAGCAAATGCACTTTTATTTATTTATTTATTTATTTTGCTTTGCATCTCTTCTCATTTCACTCTTTTGCTGCCTGGCACTCTCATGCTTTTTGTAGGGAAGTAGGGAGAGTGACACTTTATACTCAAGCTTGATAAATGAATTCTTTGCCTTGTTGTTTCTTGGTAAGTGGACCATTAAGCTGTATGTCCTTGACTCTCCCTGTTGATAGTATGAAAGAATATAACAACAAAAGGATTCACCTTTGAGTAAATTTTATTTTACTCCCAGTGTCTGGTTAATAATATAATTTGTGTACAATTTCACTAATATAGTACATAATTGAAAATGTGGTAGAAAGATTAAAATGTGATATGCTTCATGTTTTCACAAGTCTTGTGGAAGTTTGATGTTTTAACATCTTAACTTAAGCATGCATTCCCACTTGTATTATGTGAAGACTATAATATGGTGAAAAAAAAAAAAGAAACTCATCTGAACCAGTTTTTATAATCCATATCCTTAACTGAAAATAAGTAATTGGAGAAGAATTTTTGTATTTGTAGGGTTTGACCTTGACATTGTTTGTGTAGGCCTCCAAAGCAATTATTGTAGAAACCGAGATGGAAAACAATGGCCAAAAGCAGACAGAAATGCTTGAATTAGTGCAAATCACAAACATAGCTGAGTGGTATTAGATGACAATTTACTTTTAATGAGAGAAGACATGAAGTAATTAAATCTTGACATACAATTATGAAAAATATCAGGTAACAAGCCTGCTATGCAATACAAAATAAGAAAAGACGTTTTCTGAAAACTTGCCTGATGCTCTGTCATCTGAGACTGTTCTTTATGAGTGCAGGGTGAAGGTCAAGGAGGTATCTCAACTCCATCAATCCTTTGGACAGTTACAAATGACCTTTCACTTTTCATAAGACATTCAATATTCTGAATGGGAGGGATACATTTTTCTGTGTTTAGAAAATAACAAAATTGAAACCTTTTATAGCACACAAGGTGCATTTATGTTTGAATCTTCTGAACAGATTCATTCTTAAATGTTCATTGACACCAATATCTCATTTACATGGATTAAATGATTTTAAAATGTTGTGCCTTTTTCAATATATATCTTCTCAAATTTGTATTGCAATAGATACTATATTTTGCCTACTGTTTAAGATGCATTTTATGTTTACTTCAAGCAATGTTTTAAAACACTACAGTATATTCAGATGTCTGGGGTTGATTTGCTGTTGCTCCAATTTAATATTGATGCAAATCCAAGAATTACACCACATTTTTGTTTCATATTTATTTTGCCATGATTAAATATTGAATTCTGTTTTAGTTTTGATCTTTCAAGGAACGTACAGAAATAGTGTTGCTAGAATGTGTACCACCAGATAAATATTTCTGTGTGACTTAGAGGGTTTAACTTTAATCCTTTGTGTGTTACCAGAGCTTGCTTTTTGGTCATATATTCTTTGATTCCAACGGTGCTCGTGTTAGATAAGAGTCAAGGATTTAACTGTTATTATTTTTGTACTGAACAAAACAATGCTGGCAAGCCATTATTTCATCTATATTTTGAAAAGTCCTAAGTACTTTTTCCTTTTTCCACATAGATTCTCTTTTTTTCTCCCTTTTGCAACACAAAGCAGAGAAACTCAGAATTCTAAGAAAGAACTGTTGCAGTATCAGTCCCAATGCTCTGCATGTTATGAGTAAGTAATCCTTTTACTAACTAAAGTTGTGCTTCAGTTTATAAATATACAGAAAATAAAGGAAAAAAAGACAAGCAAAAACATATGTAAACATTGCAAAAGTACATCACTTAATAAACAAACAAATAAAGAAACAAATGAAAAACCCTTGAGATAGAGTATAATAATGGGCTGTGACTAGTCCTGGAACACAAATTAAAATGCACATAAAGAGAACAGAAATAAATGTTTTACGCTTTCTTAGCTTGTTTGCTCTATTTAATAAGTATTGTTACAGCATAGAATATAATTCTGTCAGTTTAGAAGAACGTATCACTATTTTTAGTACTAAGTTAGGTGTGCTTTCAATTGAACATAATTATTTATTTACATCATATATAATATCTCATTCATTGCTTATAGGAATATTATTCCAGGTCTGCCAAGGGCAACAATTTGAAATAAAGCATAGGCAATTTTATTAGACTTGAAAAGCTATTCAGAAGAGAATTATTAAAACAATGCTCAGAATCTCAAATTGGATAAGCCAAAGTGACATTCGTAATATCTCGGTAATCTGTTTTCAAAAATAATTCTTGCTACAGTCTTCAAAATCTTATGATTTAGTATACCTGTACTTTACTATATAATCAGTACTGATACCTTACACTGAGTTAGACTCTTTATTTAGACCAATGTAAATCATGAGTTAGCAGATTTTGTGAAATATACATATATATATTTCTCTGTTTTTTTTTTTTCATAGTTAAGCGCTGAAATAATAAAATGGGAAGAAACACTTCCAAACACTTTAGAAAAGGACTCCATGACAAGTATTGTCCAGTGTGTGTTCCTCTACTTATAAAACATCATTAACATGAGCTTGCACCCCAGGAATTTCAGCAAAGTGAGATCAAACAATTATAGTCTTGATGAATAGATGTTGGAAAATATTTTTTTAGACTACCTATATATCAAGACATAATAAACGTACATTGAAAAAAATACTAAAAGTTGCTATTTACAATTGTAGGAAAACTTCACTAAATATTGATGAGCTCTGTTTAGTTTCAAGTAATTGAAGAAAAATGCAAGTTGCATAGATATTCCTCAATGTTATGGAAATAAATACCAATAAAAGTTAGTGATTCAAAATATTAATAGTAGGGAAAAAAAGAAAAACAAAAAATTCATGTTTCATGAATTGTCAATCCCTGTTG
Organism: Cygnus olor; assembly: GCF_009769625.2. NCBI lineage: Eukaryota > Metazoa > Chordata > Aves > Anseriformes > Anatidae > Cygnus > Cygnus olor. The sequence goes on from NC_049170.1 coordinate 129,363,477, forward strand.
TATTTGCAAAATTTAAAGATATTAAAAACCAAAAATAACAGTTTTTTCCCCTTCTTTTAAAAGGACTTTCTGCATGTGTCTTTCCTGTAATTCTCAAAATTATTTAAATATTTAAATTGTTCTTTCTCATGATGGTAGAAGTTTATATTTTAACAGAGAGCTTCTGAGAAAACTCTGTTTAGAACTGCTCATCTGTTTTCCAATTGAATCTTATCAAACTAGCCTGTGAGCTATAATTTGGCACTAGCAAGTACCAAGTTTTAATGTATGCTACAGTTAGTCTCTCTTGGGTTAATGCATATATGACAATATGTGTTAAAACACAATGTAATTGGTAAAAATAAAGAAGCTGGCTAATGCCAGACATTTTTTGTTCTGTTAACCCATTATTTACTTGAATGTGTGAATGTTAATTAGGCACTCAGTCCAAAATTTGCACCTTAATGAACCTGTCAAAATTTTTTTTTTCTTCCTCCTGTTAAGACTTCTGTCTTCTTGGTTTGAAACTAAGGCTCAAACTGTGAAGTTAGGAGGAAAAAAGCCAGAAATATGGAAGTACACAAAAGCTTAAGGCAAATAAAATCTAGTGAAATAAAATTAATTTGAACATATTCATGGCTTTGACTGTAGCTTAAACACTTACTAATCTATAAAAGCAGTGACTTGTATTTGGCAAGACACACTGAAAAAGTACACAATTTTTTTTTTTATTTTTATTTTTTAAGAAAGCAAACAGTAGAAATTAAATATGGAAAACATAAATTCAACATTGTGGAGATTTTACATTAACAAAAATAAGAAAATTCAGTTTTGGTTCTCGGAAAAAAAACATTCATTCTTTCTGCAAATACACAAAAATGCACTGAAGTTAATATTGCACATTACATAGCATAGAAATATAACATAATACAGAAAGTGTCAAGCAGTGGAATTACAGTTGCTGTGGGAACCATACTTTGAATTTAATGACATTTGTTTGTGTCATATCTCTATCATAATGTTGCATTAACATAGCATTTGCATTTAATTCTATATTACATTCCCAGTTTAGAAGAACACATTTGCAGTTGCTCATGTATCTGCTTCCATCAGCAATTCAAAACTATATGCTTCCTAAAATTGTTTTGATGGAATTATGTATAACCACATGATGGAACATCTCATTACTCTTGCAAGAGACCTTGATGCAGGAAGTAGCCTGTGAAAAAGTTAGATATTGATAACTAAAAATATTAGTTTTAAAGATGGTTTATTAACTGTGCTAGTGTTTTATTATACCGGTACTTTCATGGATGAATATTCTATTATGAGAAATGCAATGCTTAATTATTTCTCAGTGACCACAACTTCAGAATAAGTCATTTGAATTCATAAGAAAATAGAAATGTATAATCCAATTAAAGTTCAATTTGTGCTTTATCTATTTCCTTTGAGAACACAGCGCATCAAGATGGGAAGAAGATCCAGTCATTTAGGACAGAGGTCTATAAGCTTCCGTCTTCTGCTACAGAAAATAATCAAGATTTGGAGAAATGTACCTGAAGATAACAAAGTAAAACATAAAATGTGCATTTAATTTGAAAGCAGTCTAATAGGCAATATGACATATAAAAGCAAATTATATGTACCAGACATAGAATATTTAATAATACTTTTAAGAGAAACTGCATTTACTTGTGTTTGTTATTGAAATGGAGATGTCCTCTAGGATATGTAGACCAAGAGCCCTTTTTTCTAGCAAGAAAACAAGCAAACCAGTTGTACCATTCGTATCTCTCTCATAAAGAACCACTGAATGATATTATGAGAATAAAGGTAAAATAGTACACTTAAAAGAAGTTAAAAAATCTCTAGTTAACATCAGGAGGAGAAGGACTTCACCCTGAAACTTCTTCTGCTTAAATTTATGTTAAAACCAAGTTGTAATGTGTTTTATTGAGAATACAAGGAGAGATCTGAGAGGATCTCAACATCTCCGTTTATCTAAAAAGATTGCAAGGAATAGGGCACGTTGCCAGGGTAAAAGCAAATAGAAGGTGTGAGAGCAAAGGAAAAGGAAATAAATACAAAAAGAAAAAAGAAAAAGAAAAAAAACATAGTATAAAATATGATAAAATGGAAAAAAAAATACTTAAAGCTTAAATATAAATATGTAGTTACTTACTTTTTCTGTGCTGTTTAAAAATCTCTACTACTGGGGAGAAGGGAAATGGAGGTGTTCTGCATTCAGGTAACAGTTTTGACCAATTCATCCCATATTCCCCACTGACATTACAGAGCTTGTCAAGCCTCCCTGTTTTTTAGAGACATGTCATAAAGGCTATGCACAATTCTACTTCAGGAATGTTACACTGAAGACTTACATTGTTAAAGTGTTCCAAGTGTTGATTAATACATAAAATTATAGCAAAACTATTATCTATGACTTACTTAAAAATCATTTGCCAATATAGGTATCAGATATTTAAACCTTTGACGTTCTCTGAATGACTATCTACCTTTAACATAAGTAAAAGAGCCAAAAACAGCTATTAAATAAATTCATAGTGAAGTCATATCCAACTCTTACTTGGCTACATGAAGAAGAGAGAGTGAAACAGGTTTGTTGTTGAACTAATTCAGTTAAAAGAAGCCAAATGTGGGTGACTATTGCATAAATTACATATTCATATACATATTTTTTTTAAAGATACACAGCTCTGACATTCACAGGGGACTATTAAATCACTTAATCTGACTTCCTTTGTATCACAGGCCATAGAATTTCATTCTGTTATTCACGTCTTTAACCCAATAATTCTATTTATTGAAAAAATATTTTTCCAAAAAGGTACACAGTCTTGAAGATCTGAGGAGCCTTACAGTGCCCACCATTAACTAGTTTCACTAAGTATTGCTGTAATATTAAAAAATGTGCCCTATTTCTAACTTAAAGTTGTCTTCGGATTCCCACTTTTCGGTCTTGGTATACCTTTCTCAAATAGACTTTAATACGAAGTGTTTTTCTTTCTGTGAAATCCCTGTAAAGTGTATTCAGGTGAAATCTCTCTCTCTCTCTCTCTCTCTCTCTCTCTCTCTCTCTCTCCTCATCCCCCCCCCCCCCCCCCCCCCCCCCTTATTTTTTTAATGAGTTAAAATAAATGTTGAATAATTTTTGGCTCTTATCTGTATGAATTTTTAACGATGGTCTTGAATAGTGTCTCAGAATGGGATGTCATATATGTTCTGTTAATTACATTTAAGGAGGTAACTTCTGTCAGACTTCTTACAAGCAGCAAAAAAGACTTGAATTGATAGCCCAGAAACACTGTGCATTGTGATTTTTACTTTGTTCAAACTCTGGATACACAGATTTTTGGAACATCTTTTTATGTGCCAGGTAATATATCAACACGATGAAATCAGCTAATGGCATCCTTCTCTGTGTGCATACTATGTTTTTCGCAATAGAATCCTTTTTTTTGCAGCAGAAAGTCTCATCCCTTCCTTCACCGAGGCTGCAACATTACAAAACCTAAAGCTGAAAATCTGTTGATATGGAGATTTTAGGGTCTTCGAAAAGGCTTGACCAATTTAATTTATTGTTCCCACACGTTTTCTGTAATGGGTGGTAAATAACTGATTTCCAGTCATGAGTGGTGTTACCCACTGTAAAGGCATATTTACTGTGCAAATGAAAGTTCCACCATCATCTATCAGCCGTCAAGGTCATCCGGAGAGGTCCTGGATGACTGGAGATTTGCTAATGTGATGCCCATCTATAAGAAGGGTCATCAGGAGGACCTAGGGAACTAAAGGCCTATCAGCCTGACCTCAGTGCCAGGAAAGGTGATGGAACAGGTCATCTTGAATTCAATCACACAGTATATGTGGGACAACTTGGGGATCAGGACCAGCCAGCATGAGTTCATGAAAGGCAAGTCCTGCCTGACCAGCCTCATCCCCTTCTGCGACTGGGTGACCCGCCTAGCTGATGAGGGAAAGGCAGTTGATGTAGTTTACCTAGACTTCAGCAAAGCCTTTGTCACCGTCTCCCACAGTATTCTCCTGGAGAAGCTGGCAGCCCATGGCTTGGACAGGTACACTCTTTGCTGGGTTAAAAACTGGCTGGATGTCCGGGCCCAGAGAGTGGTGGTGAATGGAGTGAAATCCAGCTGGCAACCAGTCACCAGTGGTGTTCCCCAGGTGTTGGTGTTGGGGCCCATCCTCTTTAATATCTTTATTGATGATTTGGACGAGGGAATTGAGTGCACCGTCAGTAAGTGTGCAGATGACACCAAGTTGGGGGGATGTGTTGATCTGCTGGAGGGTAGGAAGGCCCTGCAGAGGGACCTGGACAAGTTGGATGGATGGGCAGAAGCCAATGGGATGAGGTCCAACATGGCTAAGTGCTGGGTCCTGCAGCACTACATGTTTGGGGGAGAGTGGCTGGAAAGGTGTGCAGAGGAAAAGGATCCAGGGGTGCTGACTGATGCTCACCTGAACATGAGCTGACAGTGTGCCCAGGTGGCCAAGAAGGCCAACGGCATCCTACCTTGTATCAGGACTAGTATAGCCAGCAGGACCAGTGAGGTGTCGTCCCCTTGTACTCTGCTCTGATGAGGCTGCGCCTCGAGTACTGTATTCAGTTTTGGGCCTGTCCTGGTTTCAGCTAGGATAGAGTTATTTTTCCTCCTAGTAGCTGGTATGGTGCTCTGTTTTGGATTTCGGATGAGAATAATGCTGATAATGCTGTTGTTTAAATCGTTGAAAGCAGTGCTTACACTAAGCCAAGGACTTTTCAGCTTCTCACACTGTCCTGTCAGTGGTTACGCTGGGCATGCAACAGGAGCTGGGAGGGGTCAGAACCAGGACAGCTGACCCAAACGTGTCAAAGGGGTATTCCATATCATGTGACATCATGCTGAACAATTAATATGGGGGGGCTGGCCGGGGTGGGGGGACCGGCTACTCAGGGATAGGCTGGGCATCAGTCAGCGGGTGGTGAGCAATTGCATTGTACTTGTTTTGTATAAATCATTGTATAAACTTGTTTAGTATAAACTTTGTATAAACTTTTTTGTATAAACTTTTTTGTATAAACTTTGTATAAACTTTGTATAAACATTGTATAAACTTGTTTTGTATAAATCATTATTAGTAGTACTATTATCATTATTGTTATTATTTTATCATTTATTATCATTTATTATATTTTATCACGTTATTATTTATCATTATTGTTATTATTTTCCTTTCTTTTCTGTCCTAATAAACTGTTTTTATCTCAACCCACAGGCTTCATTTTTTTTCTGATTCTCTTCCCCATCCCAGAGAGGGAGGGGGGAGGATGAGCAAACATCTGTGTGGTGCTTAGCTGCCAGCTGGGTTAAACCACAACAGGACTCCTCACTTCAAGAAAGACATTGAGGCCCTGGAGCATGTCCAGAGAAGGGCTACAAAGCTGGTGAAGGGCCTGGAACACAAGTCATTTGAGGAGCGGCTGAGGGAACTGGGGTTGTTTAGTCTGGGGAAGAAAAGGCTTAGGGGAGACCTTATTGCTCTCTACAACTACCTGAAAGGAAGTTGTAGGGAGCTGGGGGTAGGCCTCTTCTTGCAGATAACTAGCAATAGGACTACAGGGTGCCTCAAGTTGCACCAGGGGAGGTTTAGGTTGGAAATTAGGAGAAATTTCTTAGAAAAAGTAGTCGGGCATTGGAATGGGTTTCCCAGGGAGGCTGTGGAGTCACCGTCCCTGGGGGTGCTTAAGGAAAGATTGTACTTGGTGCTTAGGGACATGGTTTAGTTGGTGATATTGGTAGTAGGGGTATGGCTGGACCAGATGATCTTGGAGGTGTTTTCCAACCTTAATGACTCTATGATTCTATAATTCTATGAATTAAGCTAACTGAACACCTGAAGATCATTTTTTTATTATTATTTTTAAATACACTTGGTGTCTCTGAGGTGGTATTTCTTACAGAAAATAACCTCTTCAGGAAATAAACATTATCTGCGAACACAGAAGAAGACAAGACAACAGTAAAAAAGTCTCCTAAATTCTTTTAAAAGTTGTGATGATATTGTATTATGAAAACCCAACCAAGAAAGAAGCTGATGAGCTAACTGTATTTCTGGCATGGAGTTGCTGATTTGGAATTCAGGCCATATTCAACACCTATACTCTGTGAAATAAGTATCCTGTTCCACCACTTTCCTGTATATTGTCACTGAAGAAATTTGTAATTTAGGTATTTTTGGCCAGTTATTTACCAAGCACAGTTCCTTGAATATTATTTACAACATAATTTTCTTCCTTTATTTATGTTTATGTATTTGGGGGGGGGGCGGGGGGGCAGGTGGGGGCGAGAAGGGGGAAAGCTGTCGAGAAATGTAAGCTTCCTTGCTTTGTAGAGGCATTAATTTATTTCCAGGCCATGTCGTTTTCTTTGTAGGTTATTCATTTAAAAGGAGGCCTTACATGACTCCTTCCTGCTGTCTTATTACATTTAAGTTATTATTGTCTTTTTCCTCTCATTTGAGTTGCATGTTTTTCTTTAATTATACACATATGGAATTCTTAACTCTAAGAATAAGATTTTTCTCTTACCTGCAAAAACAATGCAAAAGAGTTATCTGCAGTAAGATACGTTCAGCAATGAAAAACATTTGGTAAATAGAAATGAAGCTAAGGCAAAAGGAGCAGTGAAAATAGAGAGAAAGAGCAGGAGAAGAGAGAAACTCCCCATGCTCAATGATGGAAGAAGTCTGCAAAGTCGATGCAGATAGCTATTCTTTCATCTAATTTTCCATGTTCTTAATGAGCTCTGTCAGCTCCTGTGCTAGTATCTGTTTTCCCCTTTGAGACAGGTGAGACCCATCTGCAGTTAGCGGGCCAGGTGCTGAGTAAAGCGCCCCATGGTCAAAAAAAATAAAAAAAAATAAATTAAAAAAAAAAAATCTGCATTGGCACCAACCTCTGAGCCATTTGTTTATCAGGTGGGCTTTCCAAGTCCTCTCTGTATCCCTCCCTGCAACTGTAGGGATGGAGGAAAGCATGACCTGTACTCCCGCTCTATCTACTAATCATCCCAGTCCCCTAAAGTCCTGTTTGATAGCCTTCAGGCTTCTCTCTTCAGTATCATCACTGCCAGCCTGGACTATCAAAAGAGGATAGTAGTCAGAGGAGTGAACCAGGTTAGGAAGCTTTCTGGCAATGTCCCTGACCCTGGCCCCAGGGAGGCAGCAGACTTCCCTATGGGTAGGATCAGGCCGACAAATAGGGCCCTCTGTTCCCCTGAGAAGGGAGTCGCCTACAACAATCACCCTTCTTTCTTTCTTGGTGGAGGCAGTCTTGAGGCGTGGAGTCGACTTCCTCGCCCTAGGCATCCTCCTGGGTAGACTTTCTACCTCATCCTCACCTACTGGTCTCTCAAGCTCCAGGGCCTCAGACCTGTTGTGTAAGGGCACCTGGGGAGGCAGGGCCGGTAGGGAGGGGGGTTGCCTGTGACGTCAAGCAGGTACCTGTTTCCATTCCTCCTCATCTCCTAGGTCCCCTCCCTCTGCTCGGCAGGGCAGGGGGTCCACCACTGTTTGGGGTGTCTCACCCTGGTGCCTTTCCTTCAGGCCTTGCAGGGAGTTGCCCCACAGGTCTATCTCCCGCTTGCACTTCCTGATGGTCCTCAACCTCTCCACCTCCTCCTTGAGCTCTGCCACCAGGCTGAGAAGGTCGTCCACCTGCTCATACCTCACACACACAGGGTCTCTGCCACCCTCAGAGGGCAGCAACAGGCTCAGGCACTCCGTGCATCCAGAGACCTGAACTGCCGCATTTTTGAGCGGGCACTCAAGTCTGGGTGGCCACAGACTTTCTAAAAATAGCTCTCCACCTAGTGATGACCATGCCGGTTTACCTCTGGGTAGGTGAGTTGTTCTTGTGAGCGGGGCGGAATGCTCTGCCCTGCCTGAGTGCACCCTGCCTGCACGAACTGCCACGCAAACTGCCGTGCCTCGCCCTGATTGCCGGTTCTGGTCACTGTGCTCCCTAGGGGCTGCCTTTGAACGGCCTGGGACAGGGCGCTGCTGGCTCCGCCTGCTCCTCGACAGCCTCCCTCACGAGGGCTGCCGGGTCCTGGCGGCTCCGTCGGCTGCTTCAAGTGGCCTTGATGCTGCAAAAAAAGCCCTGCCGACCTTGATTCCCCGCTCTGCTGAAGAACGCGTCTGCCCCAGTACCGGTCTGTGCCTCTGTATCATATAAAATACTGAGGCAAGAATTTATAAAAATATTTAATGTGGCCTCTCTTGAGCACAGCTTAACTCTGATGAATCACAGACAAGATTTTTGTCTTTCAGAAAGTTCTGAGCAGAGAAATCCTTGGGCTATTTTATGCAAAATCCTGACAACTGGGAAGTAATTTCTCCCAGTTGTGTTCACAGAAAAGTTATCTTTCAAAGAAAACACCCTTCAGTTTCATAGAAAACTGACATTTAATGACCACTGAAAAGACAGGAGACTGTGTGGAATGGTATAACTTCAGAAAAGTTAAGCCCTAAGTCTACTGATATTTCTTATAAAAATCTTCCCCCTCCCCCTCCTCCATTTTGTGTATATTCACGTGTAGTTTCAAATATACTTTCAGTTTTATATTTACAGCTCTGTACCATCTCAGTTAATTTTCATCCACTTATAATTCTTATGTTCTGACTTGATGCCCAGGAACCCAACTGTGGATTATTTAGAGCTTGAAAAGAGTTTAGACTAGTCAGCCTTGGTTTTGCACCCAACCAGCAAAACCTTTTCACAGTTCAGTGTCCTGAGTTCTGTAAACAGCAAGCAATATTTGTGTCCAAGGGTCCTTTCCAGTGGAGTTTTACAGTGTTCCTCCTAATGAATCATGAAATGCCATCTAAAATTTTTGGGATCCAACTACCTGAAATTCTAAAGTTCACCATAATGTCCTGGAAGGAAATGACATGTTTTTAACAATGCAAATACTTGTAGGAATGTTTTGTATCTTAGCATCCAGAGAGTTGCGGTCAACAGCTCTATATCCAGGTAGAGGCTAGTGATGAGTGTTGTCCCTCAGGGGTCTGTCCTGGGACTGGCACTGTTTATTATCAATGGTACAGACAGTGGGATTGAGTGAATCCAGTTTGAAGATGACACCAAGCTGAGTGGTGCAGTCAATACAACAGAAGGAAGGGATGTTATCAAAGGGATATGTACAAGCCTGAAAAGTGGGCTCACATGAATTTAATGTGGTTTAACAAGTCCAAGTGCAAGGTGATGCACCTGGGTCAGGGCAATCCCAGACATGTGTAAAGACTAGGTGGAGAGCAACAGAGAAGAACTTGAGGGTTCTGGTGGACAAAAAGCTTGACATGAGCCAACAGGGTACTCTTGGAGCCCAAAAGGCCAACTGGATCCTGGGCTGCATGAACAGAAGCATGGCCAGCAGGTTGAGGGAGGTGATTGTCCCTTTTTGCTCTGTTCTTGTGAGGCCCCACTTGGAGTATTACATCTAGGTCTGGGGCCCTCAGCACAAAAAGGATGTGGGTCTGTTAGAGCGGATCTGTTAGAGAGGAGGGCCACAAAGACAGCCATAGGACTGGAGCTCCTCTCCTATGGAGAAAGGCTGAGAGAGCTGGGGATGTTCAACCTGAAGAAGAGAACGCTCCAGGGAGACCTCATTGTGGCTTTTCATTACTTAAAGAGAGCTAATAAAAAAGGTGGAGAGTGACTTTTTAAATGGACAGATAATGATAGAATGAGGGGGAATAGGTTTAAACTAAAAGAGGGGAGAGATTTAAATTAGATGTTAGGAGGAAATTCCTCACTCAGAGGGCGGTGAGGCTCAGGAAAAGGTTGTCCAGAGAAGCTGTGGATAGCCCATCCCTGGAGGTGTTCAAGGGCAGGTTGGACAAGGCCCAGGGCAACTTGATCTAGTGGGTGGCATCCTTGCCCATGGCAGGGGGGCCGGAACTAGAAGATCTTTAAGGTCTCTTCCAACCCAAACTATTCTATGATCAGTGTGTGATTGTAAAACTTACAGGAGTAATAGCAAAGAATTCTCATCAGCCAATCTGCTCTTGCATGCTCATGAATGGCTGCACATTGTTTATTGATGGAAAGATGGTGAATATCTCTTTTATTTTAAATCTGGAAAATTGTGGTAAAAATATGTATAATAGATGTGATATGCCCAGCAGTGCTTTAAGAACTATAGTATGAGGATAGTGAATTTCACAGAAACCTATCCAGAATTAATTTCAGACTTACCATGCATCTTGCCACCAGCAGATTTCTCTTGAATGCCTGTAACTGTACAAAAGCAAACAAACCCTCCGTGCTGTTAGTTCTCTGAGCTAGTTTTGCATAACACCTTGGCATGACATATCCATATGATTCTGAATACCAAAATAAAAACTAATGTTACTCTCATACGACTGTAAACTTTCAGGGGGCATTGATGGCTTTTGCAAATAGTGTCTCCTACTTATTCAGAAATAACTTGCCTACATCAGAAATAGTGTGGCCAGCAGGACTAGGGAAGTAATTGTCCTCCTTGTATAGGGCACTGGTGAGACCACACCTCAAATATCGTACTCAGTTTGGGGCCCCTCATTACAAGAAGGATATTATATATATAGTTGCTTGAGCATATGCAGAGAAGAGCAACAAAGCTGGTGAAGAGCAACAAAGCTGGTGAAGGGACTAGACAAAAAAGTGATATGAGGAACAGCTGAGGGTGGTTTAGTCTGTAGAAGAGGAGGCTGAGGGGAGATCTCATTTCTCTCTATAACTACCTGAACAGAGGTTGAATTGAGGATGGTGTTGGTCTATTTTCTCAGGTGACAAGTGATGGGATGTGAGGGAATGGTCTCAAGTTGTGCCACAGGAGATTTAGATTGGAAATCAGGAAGAATTTCTTCATGGACAGAGTGGTCAAGCATTGGAACTGGCTGCCCAGGGAAGTGGTAGAGTACACATCCCTTGAGGTATTTAAGAGATTTGTGGATGTGACACTAAGGAATGTGGTTTAGTGATGGGACTTGGTAGATCAGGTTAATAGTCGGACTTGATGATCCTGAAGCTATTTTCCAACTTAGGTGTTTCTATAAATCTGTGGATGGGATACACCGCATCTCTCTTTTCTGCCTTCTCTCCTTCTCAGGTCTCAAAGGACATCTAACATTGGTCTCCAAAGTAAGTGAATTTTAATAGAACACCAGCTTTAAAGTGGGCTATTTGGGTAAAACATATGATCCAAGGACTTTTATCAACCTCTAAGTGTTTTTATTAATGATCAAAGACCAGTTGACATGGGTAATACTACTAGAAATATGTATCCTTGCTTTTTACAACTTATTTTCATGACTAGTTAAACCTTACATTGAGTCATAGAAGGAAATTATCCAATTAACTACAAAATAGCTACAGAATACACATTTAATCAGCTGATAAGCTGAAATCAGTTTGAACTGTGTGAAATGTGGATAATAGAATTGGATAGACTGTCGAAGCAGTTTAAGCTGTTTGGACACTGAGGATGCTTTCAAGCCTTAACTATCTGTTGTACAGAAACTACATATTCCTTTTTACTGGTGAGTGTCTATGCTGGGGGACCTTCCTAATAAATTGGCAGGCAGAAATTGGAATCTGTTTCCTAAGGCTTGTGTGTCTGTAATGCTATGTCCCCTGTCCTCTGTTTGCTTCCTTTTTTTTTTTTTTTTTTTTTTGTGAGATCATGTTTGTCTACATGACAAGCTTGCTTGAGCAGATAGGCTGGTTCTATGGAGGTTTATTTTCCCTAGCACTGAGGAAACTGAAGCACTGGAACATGTTATGTGTAATTGCAAAAACAGTTAGTAACTCAAACTTGGAAAGCCTTGGGCTGCTTCTGTTTGTAGGTTAAATCAAGCATGAAGTCGTAGGAGCAAGAATCGTCTCTTCCTGGCACAGAGTTATCAGGGTAGGAAGGAATTGGGTTGGTGCAGAAACGGCAAAAATCAAAGCAGCTGAGTTCCCCTAGGGTGCTGTTCTCATTATCAGCCAGTGAGTAGCTCTGGCTAGAAATAATGCTGCTCATCTACTGTGCTTCCCGCTCCTGGCTATAATGAATCACAGTTTGCCAAGGTGATGCATGCACCTTGACTTTGGCTCTAATCCACTATCATAGCTACCTATTTCCTTGTAACACAACAATAGGAAGGAAGGTCCAGCTGAGGTAGGAACCTGAGTGGAGGCACCATATCTTGCCATCCTGGCAATGTGCCTGTGATTTCACACAGCTCCAGGCACACAAGCTCTCACTGGGAGACTGGTGATTGAAACAAGCTGATGGTTGATTCAGACAGCTGACTGGCATTCTCACCACTCTGGTTTTGGCAGTTCTAATTTCTCTGTGTCTTCTTAGACTTTATTCCTTCCGGTTATTTCTCTTTCCCTCTCTTGTTTCCTTCCCACATGGAATTATATTTTTAAACTTACTATTTTTCTGATAGTAACTTTACTGCTGATTACTTTGCTATTGCTTATGTATATCAACATTTTTTGTTAATCTGTATATTTTCTTGATTAATTGTCTCTGGCTTTGTTGTTTTTGTTTTGTTTTAATTTTATTATTTATTATTATTATTATTATTTTGTCAGAGTGTAGTGCTGTAAGTTTTTTCTACTTCACTCTTTGTGTGGCTGATCCATCCCTGTCTACGCTTGCTTCTAATTTTCCTAAAGAAGACCTTCCTACTCTATAGAGCTCTAGGTGTGTTATCTAAACCAGAAGAAAGATCATCTCTCTGTCATTGTATATCACCTCCCCATCTATATTGGTTAAGGTATGAATCCTGTCTTCTGTCATCAGAGTTACTTCTTTATACCATGGAACAGTAACATCAACAAGTGTGTTTAAGGGGGGTCTTAAATATTATGAGCAGTCTGCTTGTAATTATGTATGACTTGTGTCTTACAGACTAAGAGTGCAGTTAAGAACACATTGACTTCGGTGGTAAAACTGATGTCAAAATCATTCTCTCAGCTGAACCAGTGGAGCTGGTTTTGTTGCTGTTTTGTAAACCAAGTCACTGACAGGACCTAGCTTTTCCAAGAGATGAACATTTTGTTTTATTTTTAGTCCAGTTCATTTCAGTGATTTATTTTGCAACGTGGTTCGTCACAGAAGTTGTGAACTGTGCTGCAGGGCAGAAATGATGGTGAGGATTAGGGTAAGAAAAAGAAGCAGCTTTGTTGCCAAAGTCAGTGTACAGAGTTACTATGCTTTGAGTATGAGTAGAACAATGAAAAATAAGATTGTAGGCAGTCTGGAACTTAAATATTTTCTTTTTCCTTCTCTACCCCAAGTAATAGGTCAGTACCACTGAAGTGAAGAAGACAATTATTTCTTTCTGTCTTTCTTATCTTCACTTCACCATTGTAGGAGAATGGGACCACAGCTGCTTAGATAAAGCAGTAGTATATAGGGGAAACTAGAAAGTAAATGTAACAGCAGAGCAGACATTGGGCCCCCTGTTTGCTTTAATTGCCAAGGAAAGATGAAGGACATCTTGACAATGCTCATCACTTATTCTTTCACTGGAGGTGACTGAGATGTGTCTTTATGATACCTGCCTGTCAAAATTCTGACATTTGGCTAAGCCCAATGCTATCCTGTTGAGATATAACCATGTCACTCTCAAGTATCATTAGCCTATATTGACACTTGAGATTTCATTAGACTCTGTTTCCAGTTCTGCTGTGCTTGGTAAATTCTCCTTGCTAAAAATAACTCAAATCCCCCAAACAAACCAAGATTCACCAGTCAGCAGCTCAGCACCAGACAGCCATTGCTCACTGCCCTCCACCCCCTGCTGCATTGGGATGGGGGAGAAAATCAGAAAAAAATAAAAGCTTGTGGGTTGAGATAAAGACACCAGGACAGAAATGAAATAATAATAGTAATGTGTACAAAACAAATGATGCACAGTGCAATTGCTCACTATCAGCTGACTGACGCCTAGCCCATTCCCAAGAAGAGGTGCCCCTCCTCCACCCCCAAACCCCCTCCAGCCACCCCATATTAATTGCTCAGTATGATGTCATATGATATGGGATATTCCTTTGGCCAGTTTGGGTCAGTTGTCCTGGTTCTATCCCCTCCCAGCTCCTTGTGCACCCCAAGCCTCCTCACTGGCAGGGTTGTGTGAAAAGCTGAAAAGTCCTTGGCTTAGTGTAAGCATTGCTTTGCAATGATTTAAACATCAGCATTATCAGCATTATTCTCATCCTAAATCCAAAACACAGCACCATACCAGCTACTAGGAGGAAAATTAACTCTATCCTAGCCAAAACCAGGACAGCTCTTTTCAGGACTGTCTAGAAGTCAAATCATATGTCACAGCATTGTCCGAAAGCTTCTTGGACTCCTGCAGGCTCGGTGCCATGACCCTGGGGAGCCTGTTCCAGTGCCTGACCACCTTCTCAGTGAAGAACATTTTCTTCACATCCGGCCTGACCCTCTCCTTTCATAGCTCCATTCTGTTCCCTAGGGTTTTGTCACTGTCACCAGACAGCAGAGATCAATGCCTGCCCTTCTGCTTCCCTTGTGAAGAAGTTGTAGGCCACCATGAGGCCTCCCCTCAGTCTCCTCAGCTGAGAAAACCAAGAGACTTCAGACTTCCCACATGCATCTTGCCCACTAGACCCTTCAACATCTATCATAGCCCTCCTAACACTCTCTAATAATTTTATGTCCTTAAATTATGGCACCCAAAGCTGCAGACTACCCAAGGTGAGGCCGCATTGGCACAGAGTAGATTGGGACAATCACTTCCCTCAACTGACCAGCTATGCTGTGCTTAAGGCATTCCAGAATATGGTTATCCTTTTGGCTGCCAGGGCACACTGTTGACTCATATTCCACTTGCTGTCAACCAGAATCCCCAGATCCCTTTCCATGGGACTACTCTCCAGCCTCTTATCCCTCAGTCTGTATGTACATCCAGGATTGCCAGTTGAAGAATGCTGAGAGAATTTTTTGATGTCCTTACAAGATCCTCTGTCATATTGGGAGTCATGGAGTTCACAGAATCACAGAATGTTAGGGATTGAAAGGGACCTTGAAAGATCATCTAGTCCAATCCCCCTGCCGGAGCAGGAGTACCTAAATCACGTCACACAGGAATGTGTCCAGGCGGGTTTTAAGAAGGAGACTCCACAACCCCTCTGGGCAGCCTGTTCCAGTGTTCTGTCACCCTCACCTTAAAAAAAAAAAAAAAAAAAAAAAAAAAAAAGTCTCATATTTAAGCAGAACCTCCTATGTTCCAGCCTGCACCCATTGCCCCTTGTCCTATGATTGGATGTCACCGAGAAGAGCCTGGCTCCATCCTCCTGACATTCACCCTTTACATAATTATAAACATTAATAAGGTCACCCCTCAGTCTCCTCTTCTACAAGCTAAAGAGACCCAGCTCCCTCAGCCTTTCCTCATAAAGGAGATGCTCCACTCCCTTAATCATCCTTGTGGCTCTGTGTTGGATTCTCTCAAGCAGTTCCCTGTCCTTCTTGAACTGAGGGGCCCAGAACTGGATGCAATATTCTAGATGCGGTCTCACTAGGGCAGAGTAGAGGGGGAGGAGAACCTCTCTCGGCTGACTAACCACACCCATTCTGATACACCCCAGGATGCCATTGGCCTTCTTGGCCACAAGGGCACAGTGCTGGCTCATGGTCATCCGTCTGTCCACCAGGACCTCCAGGTCCCTCTCCCCTTCACTGCTCTCCAGCAGGGCAGTCCCCAACTTATACTGGTGTCTGGGGTTGTTCTTGCCCAGATGCCGGACTCTACACCTGTCCTCATTATATTTCATTAAATTTCTCCCTGCCCAATTCTCCAACCTGTTGAGGTCGTACTGGATGGCAGCACAGCCTTCTGGCATGTCAGCCACTCCTCCCAGTTTAGTGTCATCAGCAAATCCAATGACTGAAAGAAATTAAATGTGCCCACCTTCAAAAAAGACCATAAAAACTATCCAGGATACATTTATTACAATTTATTTAATATTTAAATATAAATATATATATAATATTAAATATAATAAATTTAATACAATTTATTACAATTACAGGGTATTTCAACATTTCTTCAGACCCTGGGAAAATCATAAAGTCCTCTCATAACACATTTCTGTGCACATAAAGGAGGCTGACACACAGGAAGAGTCAGCACGGTTCAGCAAAGACAATTCATGCCTGATCAACCTGATTGTCTTCCATCATAAAATGACTGGGTTTGTGGACATGAGAAAAATAATAGATATCATTTACCTTGACTTTAGGAAGACCATCAACATTGTCTCCCAAAGTATTTCTATATTCAACTGCCTGAATGTGTACTGATGACTGCCTGTCTATTACAGTCTGGATGAGTGGGCTGTTAAGTGGACAAAAACTTGTTGGGTGTTCAGGCTGAGAGGGTAGTGGAGATCAGTTACCACAGGAATATGACAAGGGATGTATTTTGTTTAATATTGTTACCAGTGACCTCTAAGAAGCAATAGCGTGCTTCTTCACCACATTTGCAGATGACAAACAAATGAGAGAGAAAAGTTAGTACACTTGAGAACAGAGCTGCAATTCAGAGGGATTTGGATACACTGGATGTATGGTCAAACACAAAACCTCTGATATTCAGCAAGTACAAAGGCCAAGTCCTACATCTGGGAAAGAGGATATCCTTACACCAATACAGTCTGGGGATAGACTGCTTGGGGAGCAGCTCTGCTGGACTTATTCAGTAAAGAAAAGTGGCTTTTTTTTTCTGTGGCTCCTGGCAAAGAGTGAATTGAACATGAACCAGATCTGTGCCCTAGCAGCAAAGAAGGACAACAGCATCCTGGGCTGTATTAGCAGGAGCACAGCCAAGTAGGTGAGGGAAGTGATTATGGCCCATTATTCAGCACTTTTGAGATGGTGTCTAAAATAGCGCATCATCAAAGTTGTCAGAAACTGGAGCACCTATTCTGTGAGGAGAGGTTGAGACTCGGTCTTCTTCAGTCTGGGGAAGAGAGGACTTTGGAGTCACCTAATAGCAGCCCCCTGATACCTATGAGAATACCATCAAGATGAAAGGCTTAAACTCTTTACAGTGGTGCATGGCAGGAGGACTTGAGAGAAGAGATGTAAAGATCAGATATAAGGACAAACTTTTCCCCTGTGAGGACAGTCTAGCAGTGAAGCATCTTGCCCAACAAGATTGAGCAGTCTTTCTCCATGAAAGTTTATAAAACACTAGTTTAAGTCTCCTGAACTTGCAATGCTAAATACTTAGGATTGTTTTGCTAAAGTATCACAGAATCACACAATCATCTAGGTTGGAAGAGACCTCCAAGATCACAGAGTCCGACCTCTGACTTAACACTAACAAGTCCTCCACTAAACCATATCACTAAGCTCTACATCTGAACACATCAAAGACAAATAGGCATTAAGCCTTAATTGTTTGTTTTAATAATTAGAATAGACATTGAGTACTCAGCAGAATTTTGGTCAGTATTAGAAAAGGATTTCTCAGGTGTTCCTTGTACTACTGCTGTTCAGTAGGGTTTTGTTTTACTGACTTGTTTTTTTGTGTGTGCAAGTAACAAGAATGAAAAAAGTGATGTGTTATGAAAAGATGGAAGTTTTCCTTTGTGTTATGGACTAGTGCTGCTAGGATCTAATGTCTCTTGAAAATGAAATTTAGTGGAGATCTAAAGGTCCTATAATTATACTGACCATGGAAGGAGAAAAGCTAAACTGAGTCTATATTAAAAAAAAATCTGAAAAAAAATATATATATATATATATATATATATAATTATGTGCTTGAGTTATATGATTGGATACAAAAACTTGAGCCTTTACTTTAGCAGTCCATGTTCATATCAGATAGAGAAGTGGGAAAGGTAAATACCTAAAAAATAGATCATTTTAGTTTGATATTAAGTATATCAAAAATTCTGACTGTTCTCAGTTGTTATTTGGAATGGAGAGAGAAAGTGAAACTATTAGTCAATGTGATGGTTAAGAAATTTGCACAAGAATGCAAAATAAAAATAAGTGTCAGCATGCGAAACGTTTAAAATAATAATCTCAACAGGAATGTTATGCTTTAGGAAAGAAATCAGTTAATTTAAGATTAATTGATGTAATTGTTTTATTATCAGTGCAGAGCAGATAAGTAACATTTGATATGTTAACCTTCATGAAAGCATGGAGCTTCAAATTGTTTAATAGAGTTTTAATATGTTAATTAAGCATATAAACAATTTAAAAATTAGAATAAAATTAGTATCACTTGATTAATATTAATGTTGTATTTTGCACAAATATATAGCAAAAAGGAACAGTATGTTAATTAAAATGTAACAGTAGATTTCCTTTTTCCTTCATAAGCCAATAAAAAATATTTTTATTTTGTTCAAGCAGCTATAAATTTCTCTTATCTCCAAAATGTGAGTCAATTTAAGATAAATTTTGAAAGGCATCTGATGTGTCTCTTGTCTACATTGTAGTCAGGATATGAATATGAAAACAAATACAACAAAGTGGTCAGCAGTAAACTGTGTTAACTTTTTAATTAAATTAAATTATTCATTTTAATTAAATATGTGGCACTCCATATACAAGTACGTGAAACTGGAGTTGAGTTACTGAGATATATATTCTATATAAAGTAATTTGAGAATCTGTCTTCAGTGAAATAACTCATTTCTGAAAACTGTGAGGCAAATCAGAAAGGAATTCAAACTGCAAAAGTTTCTGAAACGCCAGTGAGATCTTAGCCAAGCTTAGCCTACTAAAAATACACCTGGATATGTGATAATGTAAGGACATAGTGAGAGTCACCTAAGTACTGAAGTAACAAGTAGGGAGAAATTTAGACGGCAAAATATAACAGCTAAGTAGTTCCTTCCTCTGTCTTTTCTGGCTGCTTAATGGGAGCCCAAGGTCTTTTTCTCCCATATAAATTTTTCCAGTGGTGAGAAAGCCAGTTGCATGTCACTCTTCATCCAGAATTGTAGGTGTTTGTAGCTCTTTAATCCAGGCAAGCATTACCCCATTTTTTTTTCCATGTCATTATTTAGCAGTGTTATATGTCAATGTGCTTTATTCTTTTGATGTACCACAAAAGTTTGCATCCTTCCATCTTGAATGTTCTTACTGACCTTATTTTTAGGCACTTACAATTAATCCTGTATTACACTTAAAATACACTTAAATCACCTACAGAATTTTTGTTTGGGTAAGTGCTTTCCTGGAAAGTATTTATTTTAAACATAGCCAGTTTGTTACTTAGGTAGTCAATATATATATGAATATATGCATATATATATATATATATATATATATAAATATATGCATATATATATATGAAGTAAGTTCATTTATGAAAGTTGAAGTGATATGTTTAACTAACCTACTATAATTCTGAAAATGAATAAACCTACATTTTTATGTTCCAGATTTAAAGCAAAATTCTCCCTTCCAAATCCGTTATCACTGAATGATAACTCCTAACCTTTTACAGAGGTTATTTAACATCACTATTAACATTCATGTTCTGAAAAACTTCCACAGAGTCCTGAAGTACAGCTGTCAATGTGTTCCTGCTACTTATCCTTTCCTGCTACCTCTCATTTTTACCTTTGTAGCTGCTTGCAAACTATCCCTAAATTAGGGGATTTTATTTTTTATTTTTTATTTTTTTGGGTTGTTTGTATGTTTGTTTTCCAGGAGAATTACCCAGCTGTAGTGTTCTGTTACCTGTTTTGATGTCTTCTAAAATAAAGTCTTTAAATCACAACTATGTGCATCATATTTGTCTATATTGAAGCAGCTTGTCCCCAGCAATTATCAGATTATGACAGTCCATTTTTCAGTGCCTATTTCTATCAATTTTGTGAAGAGGGGTTTGTTCCACAGTGCCTTGATGCTATACTTTTTAAACCCACCATACTTTGTTATCTTTAAGTTCTTGCAAAATGAGAACCTGCTTGAAAATTTCTCTGCATGGTTTGCTATCCCTTTTGAATGACCACAACTCCTTCATCTCAAGCACTGTCTTCTATTACATTGCAGACCCACATGCTCTGGGCGTGGTGACCTCTTTAAATATCTCACCTATAAACCTTTCATTCTAGTGAATGCTGCATACTGTGGCAATTTGTCTGTTGGGATCATCAGTCCTGCTCTTGAGGTTCACATATGTTCTCTTCAGATGTCTTCATCCAGGAAACACCACATCTTATTCTGCTCACAGATCATAAGATTCCTCTTTGGTTTAGGTCCCTAATCCCTCAGACTCAGAGTCTCTTTTAACTTGTAAGAATAATACTGAAAGGGGGGAAAAAAGACAATAAAACTGGATGTAACGACAGCCAATCAGTCAGTAACCCCCCACCCCCCCCCTTACTCCTCCCTTACCCACTTACAATCAGCACCAGCTGTAGTGCAATTAAACTCAGCAGGTGTTCAGAGGAATTACATTTTATCACCACCATCCCCTCTCCTCCTCCACTCCCCCTCCTCTTCCCCCACTCCTGCAAGACCCAATTGCCTTTCTTTATAGGTCTATAAAAAATAGAGCAAGTCAAATATATAACAGCACTAAAGTAACCAAGGAATTAGTAAAAGAAGATGAAGATATATTGAAGAAAATGTACTTACAGACATTCATATGAAAGGTTTAGAATAAAAACATTAATATTCCTTAAGTTGATAGTTATAAACTCTTCAGGGTGTCTTTATTGTCCTTTCACTTCATATACAGCCCTTAACTTGATTGTTCAAGGTTCCGAACATCATTGTCTGGGCTCAATAATGGGATTCATCATGTACTTGTGAAAAACACGATGACGGCTTTGTGTGGGCTACTCACATACTTAAAATTACCTATGCATGCAAGTACTCTGATGATCATAGTGCTTAGCACCTTGCAGAATCAAACATTAAATAAGTAATATTATTATCAATTCATGTGAATGCAAACCCTGAAAGGGTTAAATAGAAAGCTCTCAATTTTCATGTTACTGAGTACTACTATTTGTCTGTGAAAAACTAAGTCAAAATATCTTGTACATTTCCCATTAGAAGGAAGAAAATAAATTAAAAAGAAAAAAAAATAAAAAAGAAAATAAATTAATTGAATATCACAAGGATATATAAATATAGTTATAAATACAGATATAGTTTTGAGAAATTATTTTTTCTGATCATATTATGGAAACAATTAATTATTAATTATCTGTTTAAAATACTTTCAGAATTCTAAATTTTATTTTAAATTGCTTATGTTTTCATATGCTGTTGCTTTCATAAGCAGTGCTTTCTTGTTGTGATGTGACCACATAACAGCCTAACCAAAATCTGGATCTCCTGCTCTTATGCTGATAGAAATTTACTGGAGTGAAAACCAGAAGAAATTTAACTAGTAGGACCAAATGTTGCATCACATGGTAGTTGTTTCACTGTCTATTTAGTCTTTTGTGTAGGCTGAAGCAGTATCTACCTGTGTGTGAATTAGGTGTTGTAGTAAAG
The DNA here is from genome assembly GCF_009769625.2 of Cygnus olor. Classification (NCBI taxonomy): domain Eukaryota; kingdom Metazoa; phylum Chordata; class Aves; order Anseriformes; family Anatidae; genus Cygnus; species Cygnus olor. The sequence goes on from NC_049170.1 coordinate 129,385,031, forward strand.
TCTAGTAACAGTATTAACTTTTCATTCCCAATATTGTGTGAATACATTTTTCTAAAAGTTCATAACTATTCTTAAAAAAATGCTAAAAGCACCTAGAAACTTGGTTTTTTATTATTATTGTTATTTTATTTCAAAAGTGGTTTATCTACATGCAGAATAGTACTGTTTTATATTTTATGGTTTAATTCCTTGTAAGAAGCTAGAAGGAGACATATTCAAAGGGACTAAGTCAGTGCAAAGTTCAGTACTGCTCATGGAATAAATGGGCAGAGGTCCTGTATGAAAGTTAATCTTGTACTATCAAGACTACAAAAATACACATACAAGTGGATTAACATTGCACAAACAAATCTAGGTACTGTATTTCTCAACCTCAGACTGCTTGACTTGATATCTTTTTTTTTTTTTTTTTTTTTTTAAACTCAATTCCCTATGTATTAAAGCAACAAACATAGGAACAAGGAAAACGAACTTTAGGGGCTGGAATCTTTGGAGCTAAAGAAGACCTTTAGCAAGTGAAGTATAATAAAATAGTGAAGTTTGATGCATAACATGGATTGAGGAGTATAGATGTATTTGACCCTAAATATAGGGGTATAGGACCACTTTACCCTAAATTTAACAATTTTTTCTTAAATCATAAAGGCAGGTGCTGGGGAATCCTAGGCTGTATTCAAGGTTTTACAAGGCAATGTGTTAAGTATCTGTCTCATCTCTCCATCCCAGCCTTCTTCCTTCTACTTTGTTTCTCTTGACCCAGTCCATCTCTTTCTCCCTCTAAGGAGTCAAGAAATCAAATAGTTTGGCATTCCTTTCCCTCTACATGGAGCTGGAACATTTCTAAACCTTACTTCATTGGTAAGTTTTCAGTTTGGGTTCGAAGATATCAGAAGATAGGCATTTCACCACATTTCTCACAGCCTTTTAACCTTTTAGAGGGGTTTAATTAGAGCTGAGTGAGGTATTAGGAAATAATTGACTTGTCAAAAAATGTGACTTCCAACCACCAGTGGAGTCAATTTGAATTCTCCAAATAATTTGCATTGTTCAGTATTTGATATATAACTTGCTGGAGATGTAATATCTTCTTTAACCCATAGCCCAGTGGCTGAACAGTCCTCAGGGTTATGAAACCCAAGTTTCATTTAATGGATCCGAATTGCTGTCTCCTCTTTATGTCACTATAAAATGTGAAGCATGTAAATGGTTCCAATAAGAGACTGCAATTTTTCTAGATTAACTAGCAGCATTATTACTGGGGCATCTAATGGAAGTTCATTAACAAAGAAAATTAAATCTCTATCTTCACTTTTCAGGAGTGCTGTTTGAGGAAAGAAAATCAACTTCTTCCTATTTAATTATATATATATATATATAAATTATAAACATCACATCAGGCATTCTGGAGTGGGATCTGTTAATTTCAGTTCAGTTAATAAATGCTGCAAGTCAAAGATGTTAACATGATCCCATCACTGGGATTGCCTTAATAAGCAATTAAACAAGGTCTGGGATTTTGAATACAAAGAGGCTAAGGTCTGCCTCACAGAAATTCCTGTAGAAGTGGTCACCATTGAATATAGCCTTTTTGAATTATTTCTAAAGATGGAGAGAAAGAAAAAAGTCAGTAAAGTATTTTAAAAATTAAGTTCTTAAAAATGCTTTTATTCTAACAATTTCCTGACTGGAAACAGTCTTTATAAAAGAAAACCTTTTAATTTTGTAAGTCAGACAGTACTATGCACAGTTCTGGTCTCACTGTTTCAAGAAGGATACTGTGGAATTATAGAAAGTACATGGAAGGGTAACTGAAATGATTAAGTGGGTGGAACAGCTACTTTATGATGAGAATAAAAAGGCTTGGATTACAGTCTGGAGAGAAGACTTGGAATGGGGTGTGGGTTATAACTAAGGTTTACACAACTGTAGAAGTAGTGAATAAACTGAATGCAGAATTGTTATGAAATCCTGCAGCGTAAGTGGGAAGTACTCAATGAAAGTAGTAGGTGTTCAGTTTAAGAGTTAAAAAGAAGTATATAGGGAACTTGTGGGATTTACTGTCATGGGTTCTTGTAGAGGTAGAGAATATCAGACAATTAAAAAAGGGATTTAGACTAATTCATGGACATGAGGTCCATAAAAATAATAATAATATTAATAAACACTAAAAGTACTGAACAGAGATGTGCCCTCTTACACCTCTAACACAGTAATTGTGGATACTGGTGAAGGAGGTGGACCAAAGAAAGTGTCCAGTCTCATGCATTCTTTCTATATAGCTTCTCCTATTATCACTGTTGGAGACAGAAAACCAGGCTTGATGGTCTGATCCTGGAGGGCGTTTCTTTTATGTTCCTACCAGTGTCTTATGTATGATTGCAAAAGCTGGAAGAGTTGGGGGTAATGTCATCTTGAGTGACGGAGAGATATCTATGACAAGAAAAGAATTTCATCTTCTGGTGCTCTCTTAATTCAAAACTGAGTAACAAATGAGAATTTATACCTCTCATAGCTGCAATGTACCAGCTGAACAGCAGCATTTTTGAAAGTCAGTTTTCTGCTCTCCTAAAAATTTATTACCACACTAAGCCTCTTCTTAGGAATTAAGAATACAATACTGCATAACATATTTTAAAGTTGCACTGACTTGAAAACAAAGTTTGGTTTTCATATTATTATTTAATTCTAACATAGCACAAATATTTTTACCATAGGACAAAAATAATTGGCTGATATTAGCTAGTTAGCATTACTTGCAATTTCGCTTGGCTATTGGACCACTTTGGATGGATTGGACTGAACACAGGGACAAGAAAGACACAGGTATGCTAATAAGAATTAAATAGTAGGATCCAGTTTGATTTTTATCACATAGGACATATTAAAAACACACCACAACACACACACAGTAACAAATACAGCACCCTTTGTCCAACAAGCTGTATGGGCATACTACAAACCTCTGTGTCTGTCTGAGCAAAACATTAGACAGTCTGGTACCCTGCATATAAAGCCTAACATTACCAGAGCCTTGCCAAGTATCTAATCAAATTATGGATCATTATTATTGTTCACTGAGGTAGAGCAAATAGATAGCAGCATAGATTTCCTGGATGAATTTTTATGTGTTAAGATTTGCATGGAGATTTTCCAAGATGACAGTTTCTAGTTCAATCACAGGTGAGCCTCCTAGTAACCAGTGTTTCATATTTTGTTTTGTGCCATCTCTTCATGTGCTACTATTAAAAATTAGATTGTAGTCCCTAGTTATTTCACAGAAACTTTGAAAGCCTCAGAAAGATGATATTCTATCAAGCTATATTGTGTACATTTCCTTTTTTCCTGATTTTCAGGAGCTCACCTGTGGAAAGGGTACAGTTCTATAGATGTTGATTTGGAGTTAGTCTCATGTTTTTGCTTGGATTGTAGTTCCCCTGCTACAGCCTCTGACTTGCCTCTTCCCTCTGCCTCTTATGGACTTGGTTGGTCTTTCTCACTGCTTCATTCTCATACTGACTGTCTACTCATCGTCTTATTCAGTACTGCACAAATTTTTTATAATGCCCCAAAATATTTACTTTGGTTAAAAATACATAGCAAAGACTCCTACAATGGAGGAACAACCTGCTACTGTGCTTTCTGAGCCATTCTCATCTCTAATCTCCCTGAGAATGGTCTAGATCTTCATTTTCTTTGTCACTTGAGAAGAGAGAATCATTTTTTCTCCCCTCTCACTTAAGCAAGTGCTTCTAGCCTGCTGTCTGCTTGCATGAATCTCTGGGGGTAAAAACATATCTATGAGTTCTCCTCTAAGTCAGATTAGAATCAATTTGCTGTAGAACCTTCTAGCTATGGGTAGAAAGAGAGCTAGTCACCAGGGAATGTATATAGTGTAAATGTATCTGTCCTCCATCTAGTCCCGTCAATATTTGCCTGAAGCATCTGGTACTGGGAATGGCATTGTTGACCATGTTGGCCAAGAAAGGCTATCTACCTATTACTAGTACTTAACAATGTGATTTGCCTTGCTGTTAGATGCAGGGAGTATTTTTTTTTAACTGTTTTATTATTGTGGACTTCTAAATAAACTTTGTACACATAATTCCATGGTTTTCCACCTCTTTTTTTTTTTTTTTTTGTATTTATCCATTAGTTTTTAGAAATACTTCTCTTTGAAGTACTAATTATATTTATTACTCTTTGTGATTCTCTTTTTCTTTGGCCATATTGAAAGTAAGTGCTTAACAATCATGGATTTTTAGGTAACCATCATTTTCCAACTCAAAAATTACACAACCTTTATCTCTCATGATGATGGACAAAACACCTGCAATTACAATTGCATAATAGCAGTAGCAATGTTTTTAAAAAACACTAATGATGTTTTATTGGTAGATATTTTAACACTCTTTCCTAATCATCCCCTTTCTTCTTATTGCTCCTCTGTGTACAACTCAGACAGTTTCCATTTTGTTTTTGTCCAAGTGCCAAACAGCAAAGACAGAAGCAGTTTCTCTTCAATCCTTAATTTTCAGTTCTGCTGATTGTTAATATTGCTGTATCAAAGTGCATGTAGCAATCACAGTAAATTCTGCCAATTGTATACTTTAGCCAAATTCTGCCATAATTCTGCCAAAATGTATACTTTGGGAGGGCTGTTGTATTGGGTTTACATCACAAGGTTTTGGTAGTGGAGGGCTGCAGGGGTGGCCTCTGTGAGAAGAATCCATAAGCTGCACCATTTTAGATAAGGGCCAGTTTCAGCTGGCTCCAAAAGGGACCTGTTGCTGGCCAGAGCTGAGCCAATAAGAGATGATGCTGCTTGCACCTCTGTGAGAGCAGATTTAAGAAACGAGAAAAACCTGCTGCACAACAGCACCTGGGAGAGTGAGGAGTGAAAACCAGCCCTGCAGACCCCAAGGTCAATGCAGAAGGAGGGCAGGAGGTGCTCCAGTCACAGAGCAGAAGTTCCCCTGTGGCCTGTGGAGAGGCCCCTGGTGGAGCAGGCTGTCCCTCTGCAGCCCATGGCTCCCACAGTGGAGCAGATCTCCATGCTGCAGCCCATGGAGGATCCCCTGGTGGAGCAGGTGGATGTGGCCTGAAGGAGCCTGTAGCCTATAGAGAACCCCTGACAGAGCAGACGTTGGGCCAGACCTGTGGTCCATGGAGAAGAGCCCACATAAGAGCAGGGGATCTGTGGGGAGTTGCCACCCATGGTAGACCCATGTTGGAGCAGTTTGCTCCTGACGCATGGACTCCATGGTACGGATCCATACTGGAGCAGTTCTTGAAGAGCTGCTGCCTGTGGAAAACCCCTGCAGGATCGGTTTGGGAAGGACGGCATCCCGTGGGAGGGACGCCACACTGGAGCAGGGGCAGAGGAGTGACTGTGAAGGAGTGCTGGAGACAAAGTGTCAAGGACTGACCACAGCCCCCATTTTCTGTTCCCCTGAGCTGCTCAGGGGGAGGAGTTAGTGGATGAGGAGAAGGTCCTTTTAGATTACTGTTAGTTTCTCAATGCTCTAGCCTGTTATTAATAGGTAATAAATTATGTTAATCTGCCTATGCTGAGTCTATTTTGCCTGTGACAATAATTGTTGAGCGATCTCCCTGTCCTTATCTCAACCCTTGTGGAATTTTCATCATATTTTCTCATATTTTCATCATAGTTTCTCCCCACTTCCTTTTGAGGAGGGGAAGTGAGCGAGCGGCTGTGGTGGAGCTCAGCTGCCCAGCTGGGTGAAACCACCTCAGCTGTTCAACAAAATTATCAACTCTGGGGCATGGCATGCTTTCAGTGGTGCCTACATCTCCCATACTTGGCAAAAAAGTCCAGGATAACACCAGGTGAAATTGTAGGAAAGTAAGAGTAACAGAGTTGGTAACAGAGTAACAGAGTAACACTAATGAGCTACAGTGACTTTTGAAACAGGGTCATCTTGAGAAGAAGTAAGAAGTACAGTAGAAGAGCAGCCTGGAGATTTGTAGCAGGCAGGAGAAGAGGGAAGCAGGGCAGCAACAGCACTGGCATGTCCCTGACAGATGTGGCTCTGTGGCACCAAGGGCTCTGCCTGGGCTGGGAAGCATGCACTCCCAGCCCACTCATGGAAGAAGGTTTGGAAATGTGTACGTGTATTAACATTTTGTAATATTGTGGTGTATCTGTTGCATTGCTGATATTGATTCTAGTGTATAGTTCAATGACTGGCAGTTAATTATGTGTCTTTAATAAATCAATAAACCACTTTGATTCTGATTTGATTGAAACTACATGAACTGAGCAGATATTCCCAGCAGCACATGCTAAACACATGGAGAATATTCAGTCAGTGTATATCCAAACTCTAACCAAAATGAGTATGTTTAAGGAGATTATTTTTGGATTTTAATTAAGCCACACTGGAAAATCTAAATGTAAGAGAATGTATTTATGGGTCTGGGCATACAATCAGAAGTTACTGAGTTATCACCCATTAGCTAAGCAACTGAGCATTGGCAACTTTAAATTCACCTGTTTTGTCACTCGAACACTTTAAAGTCAAGTCACAAATTTAAATGCAACATTTATTCATTTTTATAATTCATATTTCTTTATAATGATATTCCAATTTTTACATTAAAAAGACATTTACTGATTCATGATGATGCAATAAATTAATGAAAAAAAGCATGTAGTTGAAAGAAGTGTCCCACTACACTTTGACAATTAATGATCATTAAACTAATAATCAATGTTCAATTAACCACAAGAATAAACACTTGAAATTGGAGTTTATATGTATAAACATGTAATAAATTCATCTATAAAAAAATCTTTGTAAGAAATGTTATACAGAAAGGAGTATATATCCTTTGGTATAGTCTGCTCAAGGCAGACAACCTTGAACTCCCTAATTTCCCAACTCACATCTGAGGACTGACAAAACTACTAACTTTGGCTCTCTCACCAGGGTCTGTTTTGTGAGGCCTCATATATGACTCTTCATCATGGATCTGTAGAGAGATTGCTTTCAAAACTTTATCACCGAGGCATGTTTTCTTTCCTGAGGAAATTTTCCATTGTTGGAAAAGGGGCTCTACTTCTTAATAAGGTTTACAAGAAGACTTTTTAAAGGTTTATAATTAGGTGAAGTCCCAGATGAGTCTCTCCTCAAAGATAATTAATTGTAAGGACTTAGAAGGAAATAACTTTGTCATTGCTGACTTCTTTGCTTGTAAAATTCTATTATTTACATTGCATTAGTTGAGAGTCAAAAAAGTATTTTCTATTTCTATATAGTGATGTATACTGTCAGGTATTATTCTGCCAGATGAAGCAGTGAAAATCAAATTTGTCATAGAAAAAATTGTACAAATTTGTCCAACACTGTGCAGTACAGTTTTTAGACAAGAACTTTTATGATAAGAGGTGAAAACTGCTGGGCTCTTTCCAGTACTCTTCCAGTACTGTACTGAAGGCAGGAACAATTGGGATTATTTTAGCTAAAATCTATTTATAGGTCTTTCTTCTTTAAAAAATCTATATAACTAATCTTCTAAACTTAAAAACTGTAATCTGGAGATGGGTTCTTACCCCCTGGAAGTTTGAATATATGAAAAATGTGAATTATCAAGTGTATCACTATTGTGAAAGATAGTAGTACAGTGATAAAAGCTCTTGCAGAAATCACTTGCTGGATAATAGTAACCAAAAATGTCTTTAAAAGGCAACAACGCTATGCCTGCTGAAGTTTGTCAATGAAAGGTGAACTTTGATGTTGTTACACTAAGAATGCAAACACATTTAGATTTTACAGTAGTTGAAAAAATGCACAAAGTAACTCTTAAGCAGAGGGTTCATTACTGTAATCCCACTAAAAATTAAGTTTGGAAATGTATTTATTATTTGTACTTTTGAGATGTTGCAACAGTAATGTTTATGGAAACATCTGTCTTACCATTTGACAAGGAATAATTGAAAACTACTTTTCTGAAAACTGTTTTCCAAGCACTTTCACAAACCTAATGATAAATTAGTTTAGTAGATCAAATATCTGTATAGATCCCTATCTTATCCAAAACTATGGTCAATGTTAACCTATTCTAGGATGAATAAAAGAATTGTGCAAACATAGACTGAAGTACTTCACTATTACTATTATGTAATAGTACTTCACTATTATTATTATGGCCGCTGTCCATCATCTCTGATCATGGAGGTCACGGAGAACAGGAGAGGTGCCTGAGGACTTGAAGAAAGCCAATGTCACACCAGTTTTCAAAAGGGCAAAGAGAGGATCCAGGCAACTACAAGCCAGTCAGCCTCACCTCCATCCCTGGAAAGGCGATGGAGCAACTCATCCTGGAGATCATCTCCAAGCATATGGAGGATAAGAAGGTGATCAGGAGTAGTCAACATGGATTCACCAAGGGGAAATCATGCTTAACCAATCTGATAGCTTTCTATGATGGGATGACTAGCTGGGTAGATGAGGGCAGAGCAATGGATGTGGTCTACCTTGACTTCAGCAAGGCTTTTGACACTGCATCCCATAACATCCTCATAGACAAGCTAAGGAAGTGTGGGCTAGATGAGTGGACAGTGAGGTGGATTGATAACTGGCTGGATGGCAGAACTTAGAGGCTTATGCTCAGTGGTGTGGAGTCTAGTTGGAGGCTGGTTACTAGTGGTGTCCCCCAGGGGTCAGTGCTGTGTCCAGTCTTGTTCAACTTTTTCATCAATAACGATGGAACAAAGAGCACCCTCAGCAAGTCTGCTGGTGACACAAAACTGGGAAGAGTGGCTGATACACCAGAGCACTGTGCTGCCATTCAAAGGAACCTTGACAGGCTGGAGAGATGGGCCAAAAGGAACCTCATGAAGTTCAACAAACACAAGTGCACAGTCCTGCACATAGGTAGGAATAACCCCAAGTACCAGTACAGGCTGGGGGTTGACCTGCAGAGCAGCTCTGCAGAGAGGGACCTTAGAGTCCTGGTGGACAGCAGGCTGACCATGAGTCACCAATGTGCTCTTGAGGCCAAGAAGGCCAATGGTATCCTGGGCTGCATTTGGAAAAGTGTTGCCAGCAGGTCAAGGGAGGTGATCCTCCCCCTCTACTCAGCCCTGGTGAGGCCACACCTGGAGTACTGTGTCCAGTTCTGGGCTCCCCAGTGCAAGAGGTACGTAGAACTGCTGGAGACAGTCCAGAGGAAGGCTACGAAAATGATTAGAGGACTGGAGTACCTGTTGTACAAGGATAGGTTGAGAGATTTGAGCCTGTTTAGCCTGGAAAAGAGAAGACTGAGGGGAGACGTCATCAATGTATATAAATATCTAAAGGGAAGGTGTCAAGAGGATGGGGCCAGTTTCTTTTCAGTTGTGCCCAGCAATAAGGTGACAGGCAAGGGGCATAAACCGAAGCACAGGAGGTTCTGGCTGAATATGAGACAGCACTTCTTTGTGGTAAGGGTGACAGAGCACTAGAACAAGTTGCCCAGAGAGGTTGTGGAGTCTTGTTCTCTGGAGGTATTCAAAACCCACCTGGATGCCATCCTGTGCAATGTGTGCTATGTGATCCTGCTCAGCAGGGGCTGGACTAGATGAACTTCAGAGGTCCCTTCCAACCTCAGCCATTCTGTGATTCTGTGATTATAATCATTGAACCTCAAGCAGCTTGCAGCTTCGTGTTTTATTGGGCAGAAGATGGTGCTATTGAATATAATAACTCTGAAGAAGTCTTTTTCCATAAACTTTTGAATTACTTTTGTATCTTCAGAGTTCTGTGGCAATGAGTTTCACAGCTTATTGTAGTATGAAGGATCCCTTTTGTATTTGTTTTAAACTGTGACTCCAGATAATTTATTTGATACTTCTAGACTTACTGGTAGGAAGACAGTCCCATCCCCTTAACATTTATTTATTTATTTATTTATTTATTTATTTATTTATTTATTCTTTTCATGATTATATTCCCAAGTGGCCATTTCCTGGACAATGAATTCTTTACCAGGATGAGAAATCTCGGTCTTCCAAATAAATGGTCTTCCATAACTTTCAGGATTCTCATCATGCTTCTTTGTACTGCATTATAGACAACTGTTCCTCAAATGGTCATAGGAATCTAGTGGAAAAGAATATCGGTATCTTTACTGGAGTCAAGCTGTTTTTTTCTCTTCCATTCACAAACCTTTTTATATAATCTGTCCTGGTTTTGGCTAATATAAAGTTAATTTTCTTTAAAGTAGCTGGCATGGTGTTGTGTTTTAGAGTTAATATGAAAATAATGTTGATAGCACAACAATGTTTTAGTTATTGCTGAGCAGTGCTTACACAGTGTCAAGGTCTTTTCTGTCTCTCATGCTGCCCTGCTAGTGAGGAGGCTGAGGGTGCCCAAGGGACGCAACTAGGACAGCTGACCCCAACTGACTGAAGAGATATTCCATCCCATATGATATCAAGCTCAATAATAAAACTGGGGCGGGGGGAGTGGGCTGAGTGGGCTGCCCTTGTTTGAAGACTAGCTGAACATCAGACGTCTGGTAGTGAGCAATTGTATTCTGCATCACTCTTTTTTTTTTTTTTTTTTTTCGCAGGGGCAGGTGGGGGGAGGGTTGGTTTGTTGGTTGATTGGTTTTCCCTTTATATATTATTAAACTGTCCTTATCTCAGACCATGAGTTCTTGCACTTTTTTCCCCAAACTGGGGCACCCCACTGGGGCGATGGGGTGAGCAAACAGCTGTTTGCCAGATTAAATAACATCATTATCACAGAAAGAGATTAACTTGGTTTGAGGTGTGAAGAAGAAGGGGGAAAAGGTGCTCCCTCCAGAGAATCTCCAAAGAAGAGGTTCCCCAGCAACCTATAGATAAGACCTTGGTGTACCACGTTGGAGCAGACATCCACACTGCAGCAGGTAGAAATACCCTAAAGAATGCTGTAGCCCATGGATAGCCCACTCACAGCAGCCTTCTTTCAGGAACTGCAGCCGATGAAGAGGAGCCCACAGTAGAGCAGGTTTTCTGGAAGGAACTGAAGCCTGTAGTGGACCCATGCTGCAGCAGTCTGTTCCTGAAGAGCTGCACCGTTTGGAAATGACCCATACTGGAGCAGTTCTTGAAGAACTTCAGACTGTGGGAAAGACCCATGTTGGAGCAGTTCATGAAGGATTGAACCCTGTTGGAACAACCCCCATTGAAGCAGGGGAAAAGTGTGAGGAGGAAGAAGAGGCAGAGATGAAGTGTTATGAACTGACTATAACACTCATTACCCATTCCTGTGCCACTTGGTGGGGAGGAGATAGAAGGAGCTAGGGAGAAGGCATTTATCACTCTATATTTTAGAGTACTCTATTTTTAATTGTTAGTAGATTGAACTAATCTTCCCCAAGTCAAGTCTGTTTTGCCTTTGACAATAATTAGTGAACAATCTCCCTGTCCTTATGCCCATGGGTTTTTTCTCCCCCCTGTTTTGCTGAGGAGGGAGAGTGAGAGAGCAGATTAGTGGGTGCCTGGCACCCAGCTAAGTTAACCCACCACACCTCAGAAAAAAAAATAAAGTTCTTTGTGAGCAGAACACTTCAATTAAATTATGCAGTTAACATAGGAAGTCTCTACTGAGCTCCTCCAGGTTTTGCACCGTTAATGAACCTGGCATATTTGGACAGAATTTCCAAAATGCCACTCAAGCTTCTTCAAAACGACTTGCAAGACACATAATTCAGAAACTTTAAAATCAGTTTCCTACTATGTAGATTTGTACCATATCTGTATACAATTCTGTGTATTAATTCATGATCACTGTTTTCAGAACATTTTTTGATTTTTTGAGAGAATGTGTGCATTTTTCTTGATATATATATATACATTTCCATATACAAGTATATATTGGTGACACCCACTATTACTGACTTATTCTTTAAGGAACTCTGGAAAAGAAGAAAAGACAGATTCTCCTTTGCAGGACAATCATTTGTACTTCTCAAACATCATTTTCTGACTTTTCTCTGCTCTCAGCACTGTTATAATTTGGATGGGCATTCTGTTTCTTTGGGAAGCACTTATCTTCTGCATGTATACTAATAAGTCAGATTCTGGTCGTGGCTTCATTCCTCAGAAGGGTGTGCCATGGCTGTTATGAGGTCCTATAACTTGCTTTAACCATGGACTTTATAACAGAATATAATAATGTCAGCTGAGGCAGAGAACAAAAATCTGTTTCTTTCCAACCAGCATTTTATTTTATTTTATTTTATTTTATTTTATTTATTTTATTTTATTTTATTTATTTTATTTTATTTTAGTACTAGCAATTGTTGTCCTTTAACAAGGTAGAGAAGGGCACTGAGCTAATTTATTTTAATTTTCATCCTTTCTTCAGAGGAAAATTCTTCTTAAGTGTATATAAGGGTAAGCAAAAAGAACCTGGTTAGAGATTTTTTTTTTCCTATCAGCTGCAATAAACTGCCTTCCCAGACCTTGCTCTGAATTTGTTTGTCAGACAAAAAGGAAATCAGTTCTTTCTCTCTCATTTTCTTCTCAGGTAGTATAATATACTTATAGGAACACTACACTAGTACAAAAAGGCTATCTCAGTCCAGTTTGTTTACTAAAAACACTTGTTCGAAGTATTACCTGGTTAGTAGTGGAGAGAATATAATTTTCTCATAAATTGTCAAGCTTCTCATGTATCTATTTTTATTGGCTGTCTCACATTGGTTGATCTAAGTTGTGAGTATATGGTGGAATAATAATCATATTGCAAAAAAAAGACAATAATCATATTCCACTATTAATAAGTTCTGCAGAAGAAACCTGTACTTAACATCAGAAATTATCTCCCAAAAACGGAAAAAGTGAAGCAAAATATCTACCTACTATGAAATACAGAAATTGAAAGTATTTTGACTTGGAACCTGCAACGCAATGTCTTAATTTATTTTCCTTATTTTTCAAATTTAATCTAGATATTTTGTTAATCACTTAAGCACCATCGTATTCCCCTTATAATGACATATTTAGTAGGTTATCAGTTGAACGATTCAGTGTTATTATACTTGGAATTTGGATCTGTAGTGGAAAAAAGAAAAAAGTTGCTTGAGTTGTCCTGCACTTTACCACCTTTCCCTGCTAGCTACGGATGGTATACTTTAATTCTTCATATTAAAACCTGGCTTTCCACTTAAGTCAGTTATAATTTGGTCATTGACCTCAGTATAGAGAAGATTGACACTCATGTGTTCTGCTAGTGCAAGGAAAACAAGAGGAGGAAACACATATCTATGGTATCAGGAATTCGGTGAGTACATTCATCCATTTGCTATTTAAGAGGAAAGCTGTTAATTGCTCTTTTAATTACCTTTCTCTCATTTCTTTTAATTAAAACACTTGCATGATATCAAGATTTTTTTTTGAAAGAGCTACCTACAGTTGTAGCTTATTTCTTGCCAAAGGTAATTTTCATTTCACTGTAATTTCTACACCAACTTACTGTATTCTAGCAATATTTTTCTGTATTTTAAGCAAATGAAAAAAAAAATCTAAATACCAAAGTTTCTTCTCATGAAACAAAGGTATTCATCCCATAATGAAATGGATGGTGCACATAAATATTTTTAAACAGAAATACTTTGCAGGTGCCAGATATTTATTTTGCCTTAAAAGATAATTAAGAGTCACAAGAACAGCTGGTTAGGAATAATGAAAAATTTCTAAAGCAAAGACCCATTGATTCTCTAGACCTCACTAATTAAATGTCTTCATTTTTAATCACTGAATATATTAAAAGGCTGAGGTCAGTAAACTAAACAAGAGGGGGAAAAATCTAGAGTTATATACATGAGCAGCATGATAAATGCAACGAAAAAAAAAGATCAACTAAACCAAGCTCAGAAAAGTAAACTAGCAACTGAAGTATGAGTAGGATAATTATATAGAACAGGTATTATATACATCATTGGGACATTTAAAAAGATTGTTATAACGTTTTTACTCTTTTTTTTTTTTTTTTTTTTTTTGGTCATGGTAAGACATAGTGATATACTGATATACACTGTTAAATCAGAAGGATCAGACCAAAATTCCTGGTGAATGGCAACTGAGAAGTATTTCCTGAAGCTGACAAAACAAAATAAAACAAAACAAAAATATAAAAAAATCATTGTTCTAATTATATTTCTTTAATGCAGGTAGCTTCAAATCAAGGAAATGTAGTTGTTAATGAGTTGTTAATAAGGGATTTATCTATTCGTTACAGAGTATAAGTTTACAAAAATGGAGTTTGGGCTACAAAACTAATTTTGGGGGAAAGAAAGAAGTGGAAAGTATGAGTTATGCTATCAAAAATTGTATAAAATGGTAATTTCTCATTTAAAAGATGGAGACATACACACTTTCATATACATGTGTGTGTGTGTGTGTGTTTAAGGTTCACAGCCAAATTAAAGTTACATTTTTACTTGAGGCTTAAAAACAATGCTCTAGAATAGTGATTGATAAAACATTGGTTCTACAAAAATAAATACATTTTCTAAATAAAGATGTCTAAAATGAATTTCTGAAGATACAAGAACTTAGTCTTCAAAATACAAAACCAAATAACCCTAAACCCCAAAGTTGCTAACAACTGCTAACAAATACATTCCTATCTGAAGCATGTACAACATCTACAATGAGTTGGAAAACTGGAATTACCAAAAAAGAAGCAGAAGTATAATGTTCACTTAAAAGTGTTTTTTTTTTTTTTAAATTAAATTTATTTTATTTTTATTATTTTATTACAGATGTGTAACTGCAATAAAATGTCTTTTAAATTCCAAATACAATTAGTTCTTGCTATAGGGAATAATTAGTTCTTGTGCATTTTGTAGAATAGTTTTATTTTGAGCTGTAAGCAGTTATCTGAAAATGTATATATATATATATTTTTTCTGTTTTGTATGTATTCATTTGAAGATAAACATTTTTAAAAGACAAAGCAAATTTAATATGCATTATTTATATAGTATATATTAAATATATTAAGCACACATTAAATATACGTATTCATTACAATTACTTATTATTTAATTTTATATTCAAGATGTAACAATATAAAAACTTTTGTAGCTTTGTGGGATTTTTTTTTCACGAACCCGCTTTTATTTGATCCTAAAAAATTATAATCATTCAATCTGTAGTTTAGAAAAAATATCAATATTAGAAAAAGTTTAATGGTTGGTTAGTTCTTTTATGAACTTCAATGCCTGTGAATATGAAGGGCTGAAAATATTCAATAAAGTGAGCCAAGTCCTTAGAGTTTCACGGTTTACTACCAACAAATAATCTGAAGTTTCTTGTAGCCATGGTATACCTTCTTTTTTTTTTTTTTTTTTTCCCCCAAATGCTGCAATATTACTAAAAATTTTGCTAACCCCAAATTTCTCCTAATAGCAAGTTTCACTATGAAATTAAAATTAATTTAATTTATGACAAAGGAAAGTCATATTTCTTCAAGAAACCTGACACCAACTAAAGTAATAAGCTCACAGAAACAGAAGTTTATTAACTGTCTAAAGCATCCTTATTCTAACAACTAAGAGTTTAAAATCCATTTCTTATCCCTTTTCTCAGTTTTTCATAAGTATACTTTTAATTCTCCTCACCTTGTCTTATATTATCCTCTGTACAGTTCAGCACCCCCAAAAGTCTATAAATATGGATAGTGATATATATATATATATATATATATATAATGAACTTGAAAGAAATAGGATGCCCCCAAAATGGATTATACAGAGTACCACATAGTTGCCACCAGCTCTGTTAATTTTATTCCTGTTGTCTATAAACTCTGGAGCAACAATAATGGCTACTTTAGAACTACTGTAGTTGCATACTGAGTTTTGAGATATTTTCTGCTTTCTGCTATTTTTATATGCTCTTCAACACCATTTTGAATAACTGCTTTCTGTACTGTGCATTTCATTTTTGGTTTTAGTGACAATGGTCTCTTACAGGAAAAGATCAGTTACTTAGGAGTAACTGTCACTCAGGTAGTCTTACATTCATTGACCCTGTCCAACGTGCATGAACAGGTTCACTCTCTGCTGGGTGATGAACTGGCTCAATGGTAGAACTCAAAGTGGTGTAGTGAATGGGGCTACATCTGGATGGTCACTAGAGGTGAAGTACTTAGTTCTAGGGGCCAATCCTTTTCAACATTTTTATCAGGACTGGAGAGCATCCTTAGCAAGTTTGCTGACAATACTAAACTGGAAGGTGTTGCCAACTCCCTGTAGGGACAAGAGGCCTTGGAGAGGGATGTAGATAGATTGGGGCACTGGGCAGTCAGCAACGGGATGAAGTTCAACCTAGGAAAATACCGGGTTCTGCACCTGGGATGGAGTAATGCTAGACATAGGTCCACACTGGGAGGTGAGTGGCTGGAGAACAGCTCAGCAGAAAAGGACATAGGGGTGCTGGTCAACAGCAGTCTCAATATGAGCCGACATTGTGCCCTGGCTACCACCATTGGACATCACTGCTACCTGCTGGGGTAAATGATACCTGATAGTTCTCTATTCTCTGGTGGTGCTGGGAAGACACCTTTCAAAGGCAGCTACATGTAGCAACCTTCTCATATTTGTCTGCCACTATATATTAGACAGCAGAACAGATACTTGTAACTAACAGTAGTAACTTCTCTAGCTTACTCTCATTACTGACATTGCTGTTTTAACATTCATACTCAACGATACTTGAAAATCACATAGATTGGGACCTACATTGACCCACTTGAAGCAGCATGAATGTCTTCCTATTCTAAAAATGAAGTCTTAGATGTTGTCAGCACAGATTACATTACACCCTCATTGATCTTGCTTTCAAAGCTTTCATTTGCAGGGAAATTGAGGCAGAAGCATGTTTCTTTCTCTCTCTCTTTTAAAAATCACTAAAATGGGAGCACAGTTGTGGACAGTGATTAGAACAACACAGTTACAGTAGGATAAGCAAAAAATCTTTGCTGAAAAATAGGTCCTAAATGAACTGTTGTTTCTAAAGCAGCACCTACCTCTACATGGTAGTAAATTGTTTAATTGGCAATGATATTCCACCCCACTCCCTCTGATCAGCTTATTAACACCACAGGAGTTGTTTATTGTTTTGTGCATACTCTCTTACCTTGCAGTTCTGCTAATTATGCTCCTATCAATGTGATTATTTTCCTGTGTGTTGAGCAATATGAATGAACTGCCAGAAAGCTAAATTTGGAAGTTGCATGTTTGCTAAAGCTCTATGGGGTTCTTAAAGAAAAGCTTAAAGGTGGATGGTTCTTGGACAAAAGCTTCTGCCTCCAATAATAAATAATAAAAAAATAAAATATATAGAAAAACCAACTGATTCTTAAAACAAATATTGGCAACAGGAAAAGTTTGGATTACTTATTAATTTATGGTGGAGTTAGATGTATATATTTGGATAAAAATATGAGAATATATTTTATTATTTAATTGGTAGAATTTAAAAGGCATTTTATTCTTTAAATAATGTACATTGAAATGGCTAGGAATCTTTTTTTCCTGACACTCCAAAGGGATATATGATCTGTCATTTCACAAATACTTAGTTCTAGGAAAAAAAAAAAAAAAAAAAAAAAAAAAGATTAAAATGTACCAGCTAAAAATTCTGTGTAGTCTGGTCATAAAAGCACTGTAATTGTATTTGTAAGAGACTATATATGTCTTTAGTTTAATTTGATTTTTTAAAAAGAAGCATGTGAGTTTTGTATACAGTTAAACAGACAGAAAAGCACAACAAAAGAATTCAAGTCAAATCTTTAGAAACCTGATAGTAAGTTAGACATGTATATCTGTGTATGAATACTGACTACATGTATTGGACCTTCTTAGTTAACGTGATTTAATAATGAGATTTTCTAAACTGATTTCCACCTGAGTAATGCCGTCAGATTCTTATTTCCCTAGAAGTTAGACCATGTTCTTGGTTTGAACATAATGTCCTATCTTGTGCTATACTTGTTTTCCATAGAATGCTAGGGCATAGAGTGAGGGAGCCCAGTATAGACCCAGTATAGGTATTAAGTCTTGTGCATGTATTGAATTAGTTATGGACAGGATTTCCATTTAAAACCATGCATTAAAAAGCTCTCTAATGCTTCCAGTGTAGATGTTACCACTATAACAGACTACTGAAAACTTCTCAAAATCAGGAGGACTAGCTCTACAGTCTTACCATTATTAGACAGAAGTGCTTTCCAGAAGTTTCTCACTACCTTTATCTATTTTTATTTAACTTGATTTCAGTATTTGATAATTAGATGTGGAGAGAACTTGAAGTAATCTCACTGTTGACATTCCACATTAATTTGTCAAAATGAAACAGGTCTCTCGACTTTTGTGAGCATTCTTTTGTGAGTATTGTGCATTTTATAATTTCTGTCATGTGAGGATATGGTACCAGAAAACAGAACTTTTAGATGTCACCAAGATTTTTTTCCTCTTTCAAGCCCTTTAAGCCTTTTAGGAGCGTTTTGTTTCACTGCTGAACTCCTTGTATATTTGCTAGAGTGAATGAAGCACTTCATACCTTTGGGGTCAGAAAATTTCACTGCTGTTGATCTCCCTTTCAAGTTTTATTTGATCAAACCAAAATTTGTATGAATTTCTTAAAAATTCTTTTCCAGAATACTTTTTTATTTTTTTTAATTTTCTTGGAAAATCAGTTAATACTATCAAAAGAATCAGAATCAGAAAGGAGTGTGTTTGTCTACAGAGGCATAGACAGCTTGAGGAATCGTCACAGGCACTTGGAAACCTCCCAAAGAATTTCAGGGAAATGACCTATGTATTCACTAGGTTCTCCAGCTGAGAATTTCATTCTCCTGTATTAGATATCTTTTACGTCATTTTAGCAACTCAGAAATGAAATATCAGTGTAATCTTAACCATAACCCTAGCTCATCATGAATAGATTGGTACTTCCAGATTAAAAGTTGTATTCTTGAATACACTTGAAGATAACACTGTATGTTTCATCTTAATTTCTCAGTTTACTACCAAACGTCGACATCTCAGACAGGAGATATCTATGAAGATTTCAGTAATTTCTGCTGCCACTTGCATGTAGTTATTTCTAGGTGTATGTATTCCTTTTTTTAGACTTGACTCTGACTCTGTTAAAGGGAGCTGACTGGTCCGTGACAATCATTTTTAAGTTCATTATCTGTAAATATTCACTCCTGTGTGCTGGTGGCAGTCACAGTACCCCTTGAATCAATCTTAATGGTGTTGAGAGTGGGTTCATCCCTTTTTAACTCGGCATCCATCTCTTTATTTATTTATATGCCAAAGACCAGAATGTGAGAATTTCAGTGTATTTAAGAAATATTTGGTTATTCAGTAATATTTACAGACCTAAAAATGGTAGAGTTTCTCAGAGCTGGAAAATTAAATATGTATGGTTTTATTATTTAAATTTGACTGAATTTTTAAAATATTTCTTTTACATGTACATTTATATTAGTGCCAACATAGAAATATATTTTTATATTGTAGCTTTTAAATAGTACTATGAAAGTACCATATGAAAGTATTTAACATGTAGGTGTATACCTTTTTTTAACACAAAACCAAAAATGTTACTGCATTTCAGAATAATTGTGGAAACTGACAATCAAAATGTTTAACGACAGTAAAGATGGTTGAAACAAATGTATACTACTTCCGTCTGGAGCAAGCAAAAATGACACCTGCAATCAGTTATGGTATATCAATTACAAACATAGAATCATAGAATCATTAAAGTCGGAAAAGAACTCCAGGATCATCTGGTCCAACCATCAACCTATCACCATTATCACCCACTAAACCATGTCCCTAAGCACCATGGATCTTAAACACCCCTAGGAACGGTGACTCCACCACCTCCCTGGGAAACCCGTTCCAACGCCTGACTATTCTTTCTGAGTAGAAATGTCTCCTAATTTCGAACCTATACCTCCCCTGGCACAACTTGAGGCCATTCCCTCTAGTCCTATCACTAGTTATCTGCAAGAAGAGGTCATCCCCGAGCTCCCCACACCTTCCTTTCAGGTAGTTGTAGAGAGCAGTAAGGTCTCCCCTGAGCCTCCTGTTCTCCAGACTAAAAAACCTCGCTTCCCTCGGCCGCCCCTCATAGGACTTGTGTTCCAGGCCTTCACCAGCTTCGTAGCCCTTCTCTGGACATGCTCCAAGACCTTGATATCTTTCTTCTACTGAGGGGCCCTAAACTGAACACAGTACTCGAGGTGCGACCTCACCAGAGCAGAGTACAGGGGGACGATCACCTCCCTGGTCCTGCTGGCTGCACTGTTCCTGATATAAGCCAGGATGCCGTTGGCCTTTTTGGCCACCTGGGCACACTGCTGGCTCATGTTCAGGTAAACATCAATCAGCACCCCCAGACCCTTTTCCTTTGCATAGCTTTCGAGTCACTCTCCCCCAAGCCTGTAATGCTGCATGGGGTTCTATTGTGATGCAGACGGCTGCAAATATTAACACATTTTTTTTTTTTTTTCTGGAAAGAAACTTAGTGGGGCTGTGTCTGTCCAAGTACACAGGTACCCACATATAGTTAATTCTTAGGCAAACTTACCTTTGTCTCTTTTGTATATATACTTTTTTTCCTTAAGCTTCTTTCATGTGCTGTTCAGACACTTCCATTTCTGTGACCACATCTGAGCATAGTGAACCAGATCTAGGTGTTTACTTGGAGATAACTCAGGAAAAAATAAAATAAAATAGAAAAAGGCAAAAAAAAAATTGCAGTAGGATTTTTCATCTGGATGGTCTTCCCAAGCTGGTTCACAACATCACCACAGAAATAGCAGTATGTCCATATATGACCCAAAATTTGGTTTGTGTCAAAATCAAGTTTACTGAAATACCCTCCAGACAAGAGCCAGGAATAATGCTTGACATCTTGTCAAACATCTGTCAGATCATCAGTGAAAAGCTATCACAAATACTTTCAGGGACCATGAGCTTTAATTGTGTTCCAACTGCTTGTCCATCCATATGAGACAATGATTTTTTCTCCTCAGGTAAGCATGAAGGAAACACCCGTGTGAAGGAAAGTAGCAAGCAGACAAAAATATCTATTTCAGAAAAATCTCCTTGCAGTTTGGTGGGGAATCATCACCATAAATAAAAAGGGCTTTGAGTAAGAGACAGCAAGAGCAATACTTTTCAGGCCATGAAGACTCTCTTTATTAGTAAGTGGAAAGACCACATTAGGCAAAGTGTCTCATAGAACTATTGCTTTTCATAGAAATAAAATCTCAATGTCTGGGCTAATTTAGTACTACAGGCTTTTGAAGAATTCTTCTAAGCTTGTTTTCTGTTTTTCTTTTCACACTGTGTCTGATGGAACTGTATTAAGAGGACAGGTATCATAGAATCAATGGCTTAGGTTGGAAGGAACCTTAAAGATCATCTAGGTTCCCCCACCCCCCAACCCCCAACCCCCTAATGTGCAGGGACACCTCCCACTACACCAGGTTGCTCAGAACCTCATCCAGCCTTGTCTTGAAGACTTCCAGGGATGGGGCACCCACAATGTCTCTGGGCAACCTCTTCCAGTGCCTCATCACCCTCTGAGTGAAGAATTTCCTAACCTCTAATCTAAAGCTCCCCTCTTTTAGTTTAAAACCATTCTCCCTTGTCCTGTCATTATCTGATTGAGCAAAATGTTGCTCTCCAACCTTTTTCATTCGCCCCCTTTAAGCACTGAAAGGTTGCAATGAGGTCCCCCCAGAGCCTGCGCTTCTTCAGGCTGAACATCCCCAGCTCTTTAGGCCTTTCTTCATAGGAGAGGTGTTCCAGCCCTCTGATCATCCCATTCTAATGGACCAACATCCTTCTTGTGCTGGGGGCCCCAGACCTGGATGCAGTACTCCAAGTGGGGCCTTAACAAGGGCAGGGTAAAATCACGTCACAACCTGCTGGCTACTCCTCTGTCGATGCATTGAATGCTGTTGATGCAAGGATGCAGTTGGCCTTCTGGGTTGCACACACAGGTTGCTGGCTCATGTCAAACCTTTCGTCCAACAAACCCCTCAAGTTCTTCTCTGCAGGGCTGCATTCAATGAGTTCTCCATCTAGTTTGTACTCATGTATGGGACACCTGGCACTGGTGCAGCACCTTGCACTTAGTCTTGCTGAATCTCATTAGGTTCTTTAGCAATGTGAGTCACTCATATTTCAGAGACATCTATCTGAGAAGAGACCTGAACCTAAAATTTAGAGCTAGAAACACTGATGAAATGCTTCACATACTTGGCTTCAAATCATCACTTTGAGGTATGGTAGTACCTGTGCAGCCAGACATTGGCTCACATGGTGATATAAGTATAGCTCACTGATCTCAAGATCTTTTGTTTCTTCAAATACAGAGGAGGTTAAAGAGGAGTTAATCAAGAGTTTACAAACAAAACATTACAATCTGCAAGTTCATCAATATCACTATTGAGAGTAAGACTAGATGAGGGCTTCTATTAGCCAGCAACACTCAGACTTAGCAAATCTTTAATTTTTATCAATTATTGTGACATATATTGACAATGTATACAGATTTCAGAAAGGAATTATATTTTTCAATTTCAAAAAATTCTGTTTTCATCCAGGAGTACCACATGCATTCTGATTAAAAGAAAGACATTACCCAGTCAGTTCAGGATAGTCAGTTCAGGCCTGTCTAAGAGCAAAGTCAGGACCCTGAACATCAGAAGAGCCAGCTTCCAGATGTTCAAAGAATTTGTGGATGAGATCCCATGGGACACAGTCCTTAGGGACAAAGAATCTGATCAGAGCTGGCAACTCTTTAAGAATATTTTCCTAAGAGCACAAGAGCTCTCTATTCCCATATGGAATAAATCAAGCAGGGAAGGTAGGAAACTGGCATGGTTGAATAAGGATCAGCTGGTCAAACTTAAGCAAAAGAAGAAAATGTACAGACAGGGGAAATAGGGCTATGTGCCCTGGGAAAAGTACAGGAATGCTGTCTGGATGTGCTGGGATGGGATCAGGAAAGCCAAGGCACTGACAGAACTAAACTTGACGAGGGATGCAAAGAATAACAAGAAGGGGATCTACAGGTACATTAGCCACAAAAGAAAGACTAAGATAGTCAGCGTAGGGCATAGTGTCCCAGAAAAATGACCAGATGGAGAACTGGTAACAACAGATGTGGAGAAGGCAGAGGTACGTAACAACTTGTTTGCCTCGGTCTTCAATGGTGGTCAAGCTTCCCACATCTCTCAAGTCCCTGAATCCCTAGGCAGGGCTGGGGGAGTAGAGCCCCTCCTACTGTAGGAGAAGAGCAAGTTCAGGACCTCCTGATGCAACTTAACAACTACCAGTCTATGAGCCCTGATGTCATGCATCTCAGGGTATCGAGGGAATTGGCTGATGTAATTGCCAAGCCACTCTCCATCATATTTGAAAAATCATGGCAGTCAGGTGAATTCCCTGGTGACAGGAAAAAGGGAAACATGCTTCATATTTTTAAAAAGGGTTGAAAGGAGGACCTGGGGAACTACAGACTGGTGAGCCTCACCTCTGTGCCTAGCAAGATCATGGGACAGATCCTCCTGGAGGCAATGTTAAGGCACATGCAAGACAAGGAAGTGATCCATGACAGCCAGCATGGCTTCACCAAGGGCAAATCGTGCCTGACCAATCTAGTGGGCTTCTATGATGGAATAACTGTATCAGTTGACTGACGTCATCTACTAGGAATTCTGTAAGGCCTTTGACACAGTCCCATGTGATATCCTACTCTCTAAATTGGAAAGATATGGATTTGAAGGGTGGGCCATCTGGTGGATAAGAAATTGGCTCAATGGCTGCTCCCAGAGAGTGGTGGTCAATGGTTCTATGTCCAGGTGGAGGCCAGTGATGAGTGGCGTCCCTCAGGGGTCTGTCTTGGGACCAGTCCTTTCCAATATCTTCATCAGTGACATAGACGATGGGCTTTCCTCAGCAAGTTTGCAGATGACACCAAGCTGAGTGGTGCGGCTGATACCAAAGAAGGAAGAGATGTCATTCAAAGGGACCTGGACAGGCTGGAAAAGTGAGCCCATGTAAACGTCATGAAGTTCAAAAAAGTCAAAGTGCAAGGTGCTGCACCTGGGTTGGTGCAATCCCAGACAGGAGTACAGACTGGGAGAAGAACTCATTGAGAGCAGCCCTGGGGAGAAAGACTTGGGGGTTCTGGTGGGCAAAAGGCTTGACATGGGCCAGCAGTGCATGCTTGCAGTCCAGAAGACCAACTACATCAAAAGAGGTGTGACCAGCAGGTTTAGTGAGGTGATTATCCACCTTTGCTCTGCCCTCTGGATGCCCCACCCGGAGTACTTCATCCAGGTTTGGAGCCCCCAGCACAAGAAAGAAATGGACCTGTTAGAACGAGTGCAGAGGAGGGCTACAAAGATGATCAGAGGGCTGGAACACCTCTCCTATGATGAAAGGCTGAGAGAGATGAGCATGTTCAGCCTGGGGACAGGAAGGCTTCGGGGAGACCTCATTGTGACTTTTCAATACTTAAATGGGTCTTATGAAAATGATGTAGAAGGACTATTTACTTGGGTAGATAATGATAAGACAAGGGGAAATGGTCTTAAACTAAAAGAGGATAGATTTATACTAGACATTAGGAGGAAATTCTTTGCTGTAAGGGTAGTGTGGCACTGGAACAGGCTTACAAGAGAAGTTGTGGATGCCCCCCCATCCCTGGAGGTGTTCGAGAACAGGCTGGATGAGCCTTGGCCAGCCTAATCTAGTGAGTGGCATCCCTGTCTGTGGAAGGGAGGTTGGAATTAGGTGATCTTTAAGGTTCCTTCCAACGCGAGTCATTCTATGATTCTATGAACTACAGAAGTAGAAAATTAATGTTAGCAGAAGTCCTCTTGATCTACAAGATGACAATGTGTTTCAACGAAGTCAAGAGAGAAAGCTAGACAAATTCGTAACAGAAATAAGGTATTTTCTTCTAACAGTGTGCGTTACTGAATACTGGACTATACTATCGGGGACATAATAGGTAGTAGATTCTTTATGCATCTGAAGTGCATAGTTTTAAAGTAAATGCATTTCTAAATAATAAACATCAGGTAGTAGAGAAGATATAACACAGAAATGTTAGTTTATGAAATTCTTTCTTCTGTGTAGAATAGGTAAAATTGCTATTCTTAATGTAAAAATAAAAGTTTGTGAATTTCAGTATGAATATTCATATTTTGCTCCTATTAAACATAATTGGTCATTTTTAAAATACTGATGAGTGCCGTTATTTTTTTAGGCTATTTAAAGCCAGTTCAGATCACCTTTAGGGGTAAATGAGTACCACATGCTGTCTCAGATCTGAAAAAGTTTTCACTTCTGAAGAATAAACAATAAATGGACATTAGTCTCCAAATTTATTTTTTTAAACTCTGTCACATAGCTGTCAGTGTTCTTTGAACAAAGGGAATTCTGTGAGTTAGATTTCAAAAGAACCCAGAGAAATGAAATCTCAAAGAAATGATCAAATAACTTGGAACTTCTCTCTTTCTCCTTAAAAAAAAAAAAAAAAAAAAGGAGGGCTGGGGGGAAGAGTGCATGTTGAGGGACAATTGCCACACATTCTGTAGCAGAACAGTAGCTTAGAGACAGCTACCCAGAGAAAACAGCTGAGCTGTGAAGAATCTTTATGAGAATTTAGATATTTTTCTTAGGAGGTTGTCATAAAAATGAAACACAGAGTAACTCTGACTTGTTAGAAAATCTGGGATGTTGTTTAAAGGTTAGAATAGAAGATTTGAATAGATCTCCTACAGGAAAAATATCTGTCCTTTCACCAAAAAATCAATTACTAAATTTAGGGAAACAACCTGAGAGCAATTTCCAGTGGTCTTTAAGCTTGTTTTCTTCTTTAAATTGCATACAAATTAACCATGTAGAATGGTTAATTCAATGGTTGGATGACTTTCCTGTAATGTTATCTTTTTGGGGCTGGAACTCAGTTTTAACTATGAAGTTGTGACAATTTAAATATTTTAACAGCAGTAGAAGGTGTACTTATTTGTTAATATTTTCCTTTTTATATTTAATGCATAATGAAACAGAACACATTTTAAGGAAAATAATATTAATATTAAAAACTGCAAGAAGAATAAATAAAACCATTGCTTCTAAATATTTCATCACTGAATGTTATTGAAATGAAAATAATTTCATACCTATGGAGCCCTACAGCTGGGACACTTCACATCTTATTTATATTCATAGTGACTTAAGAGTTTAATTAGGAACAAGGGCAAAAAATACCTGCAACTATGTTATATATATGATATATATATATTCTTATTTAGAGACTTTATTCTCTCTTGCTTAAATACCTTTCATATTTTGTGCCATTACATGTTGTTGATTGGACATATTGCTGACTATTAAACCACTAAAAGTGAACAACATTGACATCCTTGTAACTGAAGTCACAAATAACTACGTTAGAATAAGCAAAGATAAAAATGGGTGTTAGAAAACATGACCAACCAGCTGACAGAAGAGCTGTCTTTATCACAGAGGGATATTAAAAAAATATCAAAAAATAGAAATTCCAAAAAGCTACTACAAACAATCTGTCTAAAAATTCTGAAAAACAAGGACAAAATTGTCCTTCTTCAAAAAGATTTTTTTTAAAACTTTGGAGCCTGTATTGTGGTTTTTTTTTTCCATTTCTCAACAATGGTTTTATCTTATCTGCTATACGTATCAGAAAATTTTATGTACTTTATAAGGATTTCTGGAAAAAAAAAAAAAAAAAGAAGGTGTCATATTTCAACTTTGATCTGATTTAACAGGATACCAATAAAATCTTGGGCATATCACGTTAAGTTTTTGCTATTTTTTAAATAAATTAAATCAACTTGTTAAATTGACTTTTTGGAATACAAATAATAGTACTATTATCTAATTTTGTCTTTGCAGGTAAGGAGGATACTACTATACTTTGTAGAATTACAAATGAGAATTTTCTCTTATATGTAAACTTAATAAATATTTTCAAATATTTCTGTTCATTGAAAGTAATCACATGTAATAAATCACAAGTAATGACATGTTCCACATCTGAAATCTGTAGATAAAGGTATCATTTATGTTTCTTAAACAATAGATATCAGGAATCTGCTTTATGTACAATAATTTCTAATTTAAAACTTGCTTGTGATGTTGAAAAATCAATACAGTGAAAAATCCTCCAAAGTCAAAGAATCTGAGCAGATCATACAACAAACAAACAAACAAACAAAAAACTGAATCTGCTAATATATTTGTTGGACAAAACAAAAATCTGTTCTTGAAACTAAAAATCCAGCAAAGACCTTGAAGTCACTGCGTCTGGGTGTAATAGCTTCCCAGCAGAAACACAAAGTGGAACTTGCTCAGCTAAAACAGCAGATAACACAGCTTGAAAGAGACCTTACAGATGCCACTAAACTTTATAGTTAACAAGATTGGATCTGTTTTTTGCTATGAGAATGAGCAAAACAGCAATATCTTTAAAAATCACATTGCAAAATAGAATGTGCAGGGGCTGGGAATGCACTACTTCATACATATTTGTTATGAATTCTAGAGAAAAAAATACTTTATCACAAACTTTGTAAGTACATATTTCTCTGGTGTTTGTCTTTAAATTTAAGATATGTTAGTTTGTGATAGCAATCAGGTCAAAATGCATGCTGATAAAAATAATATGGTCACAGTAAAATGACTTCTGTTATGTTTAGAGGTAGTTTTATATTTGCCAGTTTTAACTGCAAATCTCATTCATACTCATTTTCAATATCAGAAATCTATATTTTTGAACTTTTTCTTGGGATAAATGGTGCATAGGCCAAGGGGGTTTATTTACTCTATTTACCTTGCTCTGTGAATGTTTTCTGCACAAAAAAATATTCATAAAGTGAAAATGTTTTTGTTGGTTTTTTATTTTTTATTGATTGTATAATGTCCACATTACTAAACTACACAATGAGCAGAAATGATTTATCCTTCTTTGGGAACTTTGCCAAAAACATCATTTCAATTAGAAATAACAACATTTAAGATACTCTGTTTCTCTATTTTCTTTATTTATTTTTTTATTAGTGTACTGAAAATAAAAAAATAGAAAGAAAAACTCCCCATTTTCTATTTGGGTTACAGAAAGATGTACAAGATATATTCAACTGTGTACAGACAGCTTAAAAATCAGCCAATGAAGAAAATGTGTTGATTGTTTAAATTCTAGAACTTATTTCTTCCTAAGAAAAAAAAAAAAAAAAAAAAAAAAAAACACAGAGGGAATTACCCCTACAACAATCTCATTCTTGTAATTAGAACCTTTTTGTTATTTACTGAATAAACAGAATGAAATGAAAACGTATTAGTGTAGCAGGATATTATATGCTGTCTATTAAGTTTTACACACCTGAAAAAATATGTTAATACAAATAATTGTTGTCATGTTAACATTGCAGGTTTCAAGCTGTCTGAAACAATTTTACATTCTCAGTAAAGAATGTTTAACATTTAAACCAAAAACAGTACAGCACGAATAATTAAAGGCTTAAGTTAAATACATAGACAGTCATTTAAATTTAGATCTGCAATAACATTTACTATTATTCTCTAAGGCTTTGACTGTGCTTGACAGAAACAAAGTACTCTGGGATTAATTTCAAGAAATGGTGCCAACTGTGTGCAATTTGCTGTAATTAAGACTTGAAAGAGTACTAAATATTCAGATTAAAAGAAGCATGATGGAGCATGATAGAGAATCAAGGTGTGGCATCAAGCCAATAAAGCACAGTCACTCGTGAGTACTCAATAGTGATTGATATGAAACATATCTATAAACTTGCAAGACATGGTTAAGTACTGTGTATATAAAAATTAAAACTGTAGCACAGTATCTTAATGGAAAGGGCTCTTCTAAATACAGACTAAGTTGTATGTAACATCTTCAAGCAATAATAAAATAGAGTCTATATATTGTTCTTTTACATAGATAAGAGGTGAGGGGGGAAAAATAGAACGGTGTCTTTTTTTCCTATGTTTTTGGATATCCTTATGGTCATATTAACCTACCACATTTTCCTGAGTGCCAAAGTTCTGTAGCAGTTGTCACCAAGAGGTTAAATATCCCCCTTACTTTTTTTTTCCTTTTTTTGTAATTATTTATTATTATTATTTTATTCATCAAAACTTTTCTTTCTTTTTTCTTTCTTTTTTTTTTTTTTTTTTTTTTAAGGAAAATCGTTCATTTAGATCAAACCATATTTCCCACTTTTCTCTCACAACTACATGGAATATTTCTTCTTGCCTTTGAACTTATAGGTATTGATTAATGATGTATTTATTGTAATACTGAATCTTTTCTTCAACAGACTTTTCTAAAATTAAAGTCTTTGTAACATTTTGATCCTAGAGGAGATGTGGGTACTTGACCCAGTTGCTAATGAGGTGCTGTATAATCTCACTTACCCCATAGCTCAAAATAGCAGGATGCGGTATAAAAAGTACATCATAAAAGGTACTATTGGAATGCTTTTTGTCTTCACAGGCAATACGCAAAAGAGATGACCTTCTGAGAAAGTCAGAAGGTGATTTCCTGCAGGCAAGGAAAGGCATCAAAGCAAAAGTGGCTGAGGTGGAGCACCTTGACAGTGTGGTCAAGAAACTGAAAGCCAGTATCCAGGACACACAGAAAGAAAGGAATCAGACAGAAACAGAAACCACCACACTGAGAACTGAGATTCAGCAGCTAAATCGGGAACTGCAGGGTGTGCATAAGCAGTGCAGAAAGACAGGTAATAATGTACAAAAATAGTAATATTACGGAAATGTGAATTTGGCACAGTCTAATGGAACAGAATTTTCAATCACATGGACATATGATTGTTGTAATCAAATGAATATAAAAGGTTCCCTGTACTGCTTTAGGGTAAATTTACAGCTATAGACTGTGTCTTCGTCAAAACTAAATAAACACAACTGATTTTTTTATTTCTATTTCTGCTCTATGATCTTTGTATTAACTTGGTAAAACAACCATTTCTGTCTCAGAATACCTGCTC
Organism: Cygnus olor; assembly: GCF_009769625.2. Classification (NCBI taxonomy): domain Eukaryota; kingdom Metazoa; phylum Chordata; class Aves; order Anseriformes; family Anatidae; genus Cygnus; species Cygnus olor. Next base: position 129,415,150 of record NC_049170.1, read on the forward strand.
ATTCACTGGCAATATAAGGTATGATTTGAGCTTAACAAATTTGATATAATTGCTAATATTTAGGTGACTTTTTAAACTGATATGATTAATCCCCACTATAGAGAAGTTAACAGCTTTAGCAGTAACACACTAATGAATATAATACATATATATATATATATATATATTTTTTTTTTTTTTTTTGAGAGAGAGAGAATAATATCCACAAAAGCAAAATAAGATGCAAGAAAAACAAGCAATCATTTGATTACGGACAAAAACTGCTTTAAATAATTTTTCATTGGTAATTTTGTTTTTTACACTCAACATCTGTGTTAGAACTAGTTTTCAAAATAAGCAAATACAACAAGGAAATCGCTATATTAATATTTTGAAGTCATGGTATAGTAGAGTTTGAAATATACTACTTTTACCAAATAAATTATTAATGAAATCATTTGGAACATAATAGACAGCCTGTGTCAACCCCTTAATTTTCTCTTCCACTATTCACAACATTGCCAGATACGTGTTTCTGGATAAAACCCCCTAGAGGTCTGCTGCAAATTCTTTTTCAATACAACCAGATCATTGCAGATAATTGTATTACACAGGGTATTGATCCAAAATCGTTGTGCACCGGAAACATCTGAAAAAACATGATTATAGCTTTCTGTTTATTGTTCGTACATCATATAAGCAGGCTTTTGTGTGAATCACCTGTAAGAAAGGCAAGGTGGAAACATCAGAGAAATTACCTCTTTACAAGAATCTATTGATCACTTTAAATCAAAGAAGTATGTTTGACATAAGATTACCTGCCAGTTTGAACATTAGGTACACTATGTTATAGCCTGGGGCAGTTGTAAGTCTGACAAAGGGATTGTAAATAAAGCATGCAGCTGCTAGCGCCTCTGGCTTGGGATCAACCAAGGCTCAAGTCCAAGGCATAGGTAAACTTAAAATAATTTAACCCTTTTTTACCAGGACACTGTGAGTTAAAAAGACTATTAAAAATAGTGACTAAGTGACTTTTTGTATGTTTAAATAGATATGCTAATTGCATATACTAATATACATTGTTGGATCCATTTACAAATGAAAAACAGTATAAATAAAATAGATTTGGAATATACTTTGGTGTCCAGAAAACAGACCACACCTCTAAATGAATTCTAAGAACTTTAAAAACATTTTTAAGTATCCGTTTATGGATTATACGAAGAATGTTATTTCAGATAAATTTGACAGTGACTTAATAAGTTCTGAAATTTGAATACATTTCATACAAAGGATTATCTTTTACATAAATAAATCAGCAGCTGAAAAACTTTAAAGGGAAAAGGTAGGTATTACATGTAAAATATTTACCATTCTTTTGATTTCAAACTCAGATTGAATACTAGGAGTCCACAGATAATTAACTGTACTCAAATAAGTAGTCATATTTTTTCAATGAGACCATCTACCTCAGGAAATTTTCATACAAATGTATGACAGAAATGAGTCCAAAAAGCCCTGACAGATACAGTTTTATTTTATATTATATTTCTTTTTGAATTATGGCAGCTTAGGCTTATCTATACCAAAATTGTTATTGCTTAAAAAACTCATTTTTATATATGAACAAAAACTTGTTACAAGTTTTTTTATTAGACTGCATTGTTATTTCAGCATTTGTTGGCATTACTAAACATTTAACTCATTAGTTAATAGAGATTCAGATATGCTTGAAATTCAGTAAAGATGAGCTGTGAGTGATATGTGTCACTTCTTAAACAATTAGCTGTTCTTCTTAGTTGTGTACTTTCCTGAGGCACAAATTTAGGTATTTATATACAGTACTTTTTCTTTCTTTATTTTTTTTTTTTTTAAACTTACAGAAATGGTTACTGTTGTCTTGTTTTGTAAGAACTGAGGTTTTGTTACGGTCATAGAGAACAAAGCATTTTTTATTTTATATATATATATATATATATACAAATAAATTGTTCTGGATGATCTGGTTTTGTAAAGATAGATATGATAGCTGAATTTAGATCTTGTGCATATGGTGAACATTTTTGGACATTGAAGACAATAAATGCAAAATCATTTAAACAGAAAACAAATGTTTTTCTTTAAAGTATTATATCCATCTAAGCCTGGCAAACATTGTTTTTCTTGACTTCATTGAAGCCTAGTGTACTTATCACTCTTTAATATTATATTACAACGCATTAAAAACAAGTTTTTTTTGTTGTTGTTTTTTTTTTAATTTATGATCATGTGAACTCCACTTGTATGGTACTTACTGAATTGCTGTCACTAAAAGCTTCTTCATTTTTTTAATTTTCCGTTGTCAAATTTCAAAATAATTTAATTACCTACTGATGTGAATGCTTCCTATAAAATGTCTGTTGTGAAGCACTTGCTTTAATGATCAGTTCAACTCCAATATATCCAATATTAAAACTGGTACCTAAACATGTGAATGTACCTGAAGTTATATATTTACAAAACAAAAACAAATACTTATGTACACATATCACAAACTCATATATGCATATACTAAGGGTCAAATATTTAAATTAAAACCTACGTACATATATCTTTTAGGAAAATGGTCAACAAAGAACAAAGGAAAAACGTCTTTGTCTTAAATCACTTATTTTTCTGAGAGAGCTGGCAGTGTACAGCTATCTGGTTTCTTTTGGTCTAAGGAAAGATTGCCATCTATTGGATGACCTTGGAAAAGAATGGGTTTTTACTATGTATGTATTCTGTAATTCAAAAAATAATAAGAATAACAAAAATAATAAAAAACACACACACAAAGAAAAGTACCATAATGAAATTGAAGACTTTGAACTTAAATTGTATACATTATGATCATGAAATGGTAGAACAGCTGCTATCTTCTCAAAACTGAGATTTTAAATTCCAGAATAACTTACATTACAAAATATGAAAGCAACAGCTATTTGCTTCAGAATGAACTAAATGACTGAATGTCTGTCTATACAGTAAGATTTGGTAGCAGTTTAAATGTTTTGCAGAATACTGAATCCAAGTTTCTTTATTTAACTTTACTGAAATATCAAGGAAAGAGTTTTAAGCCAGGTTTTAATATATTTGTAGCATATATCCTCTCAAGATCTGGGAAACAGAATGATGCTCTCTCCTGCAAACAATATTTGTCCCAGCTTTCACAGAGTGTTGCACTGCATTACATTTAAAACAAAGATATCACTTGGCTTGGGTTTTAAAATGTAATGCTTTTTTTCTTCTTTTTTTTTCTTTCTTTCTTTTCTTCTTTTCTTTCTTTCTTTCTTCTTTCTTTCTTTCTTTCTTTCTTTCTTTCTTTCTTTCTTTCTTTCTTTCTTTCTTTTTTTTTTTCATATATATCTTTCAGCCCAAGAACTTGCCAGTCAAGATGAAAAACTTCTTCTAATGGAATCCAGCTTGAAAGCAACTCAAGAACAGCTAAGTGAGCAAATAGCAGAAACAGTTCGCCAAGAACAGAACAGTAGAAAATCACAGACAGAGCTGAAGACCCTGAGAGAACATATTATAGCATCTGAAGAAGAAATTAGTGATTAAAAGTGAGTTATTGCTTTTTCAGTATTTGATAAGCAGAAGACATAAAGTCAACAGTAAATCCTTTTAATATATACTGTGTTAACACTTTTTCAGGTAAGAGTAATATAAATATGTTCTATAACTATTGAATAAAATTTTAATCTAAATGGTTGATATGTTTTAAAATATATTGTGCACTTAAAAATTGAATTTAAAAATATTGTTGTTAGTAGTCTTTTAAATTTTGAAATGAAAAAGATTCTGTGGTGTTGAAGCAGAATAATATGTATAATTATTACCTATACATTGATTGTATTCTCATCTTCCTCTTTTTAGAGAGTAAAGTTTACTTGTGGGTCTTACTGTCCTTGTATATTTTTTATAAGAAGCTGTCTCTAAGCAAGACAGTATCAATTAAAGGAAATTTGGTAACAGCAAGGTACATATGAGGTTGCTAAAAATTAAAAAATAAAATAAAATAAAATAATAAAATAAAATAAATTAAAATACATACTGTACTTTAGAAAAGTTTACATTGAAAAAAGTACCTCTGTTCTTCTCAGAATAATTTAATATCTGTAAGTTTAAATATTAACTCTCAATATTTAATTAAAAAGTACTAATCTTCAATAACTATTATTTATAAATTATCACAATTTTAAATATATCTTTTGTATTGAGCCACAAACTGATTCATTATTCAATTTTTTCATGATTTAGAGTATGGTAAAAATGATTCACTTCTGTTGATTTTTGCCTTATTGTATGCAAACTGTTACTCTCTCCTTACAAGTGTCATATTAAAAAAAATGCTAAATATATAAACAAAATCTCAAGCTGTTTTTTAATATCACAGAACACACATGAATACTTTATACAAGACAGTTTGACTGAAAAAAGTCTGTTAATTCAGTGGTACACTGAACGTTCAAAGCTAAATATTTTATCTCATATTTGTGGCAAGCATCAAAGACTGTCTCAGCAAATCTCCTCTGAGGGAAGGTTTGCTAAGTTTAGATGCAATAAACACAATATGTCTAAAATCACAATATGACAATGTTGTAATTTTTACAGTCAGTGTAAATGACGTTCAGACTGAAACTTCACCCCTTCTGTAGTCAAAAGGTTAAAGTCAATTTATTGCTGAGGACTGGGAAAAGGTCCATAGAAAACAAAACAAAAACAAAAACATTGTCTTCAGTAATGTGTCTTCATTTCTTTAAATAAAATAGCTTGGTGGTTTTCAACCTCCAGTTATATCTCTAAAGACATTACTACTACTTCTCTAGGGAGACTAGTGACACTGATTTGCTTTCCTAACCTAGCTTGACTCTTTTGCTACAATAGGTTTTCTAACCATTTCAAGTGATTCTTCAGTTGCCAAAATAGCATGTTATGCAAATTCCTGTGGATAATTATTTGAAAATAAAAAGGTTACAAAACTTCTAGGACAACTGGTTGTAACTTACTGTGAGATAGTGGTGGTGGTTGGTGTTGGGGGCAGGAAGGGAAGAATTGAAAATTCCATCTGTATCTGATCAATCGTATGATGAAATACATTTGAGGGAGACGGAATTTTGCAAAAGTTGAATGAAATGAGTCTCTCTGTTGTTGAACTAGAAATTCAAATGGTAAACATTAGAAGACTTTGTGAGATACTTTTGTTTTTACATTTTTACAGTATACATTGTGTGAACAAATAAAAACTAGAATGAATCTGTTAACATATAAAAATTATTAACTAAACTAACTTTTTCTATTCTATTTTCTATATTAGTTCAGTGACTTCAGAATTTGTATTTTAGTACATGAGCATAATAAACTTTGAGTAAGGGGAGTTTTTGATAGCTTTATAGATTATTAAATATTTTTATTGACTTTTTATTGGTTAAGTTTAACTTTAAATTCGTAATACTTGAATATTAAGAGTACTGTGACATTACTGCAGGATCATAGAGCAGTATTTGTCAAATTAGGAAAATTAACACTGTAGATTTAAAACAAACAGTTTTATCTAGGTTGAGCTAATAAAGCCTAAACTCTTAAAACTAAATAAAATACAGATTTTAGAAGTTGAAATCTTCCTTTAAAATAACATTTTACTGTATACCTGAAAACAAACATGTTGGGCCAGTCAGTGTCTGCTGTGCTCAGTTCCTTGGGAGACAGAAAGAACAAGGCTCTCTGTCCCCTGGGTCTTCTGGGACAGGGAATGTCATAAAGGTTATGTTCAGTCACTATGAAGGGTACAGCACATGTTGTAAAGCAGGATCCCTTTGGTGCTGACTTCTTCGAAGTCATACAGTCCTGGATTTTACCTATTGCCCTACTTAGTGATTCTGGCAAACGCAGTTGGTATCAAGGTGAGAGTATAGATCTTACAATGAAAATACAGTGCAGCATAAATTGTGGGTTTAAAATACACAGAGAACTAAGATTCTGTTATAGCTGTTGTGGGGCCTTTAAGGGGAAAAGTTTATTTCTGCATGTTTTTATTCTTTGTTATGAAATCATATATTAAAACTTATTTCTTCTGGAAGTGGTAAAAGGGAAGGGATTGAAGAGCATTTAAAAATAATAGAAGGAGCATTATTTTCATTAGTTACAAAAATAAAAATAATTAGTTTTAAAATATAATACAATATTTTTGCTAACTTCACAAGATGCCAAAAATACATGCATTCCAGGTGGAAACAGATCAATGTTTTAAGTAGTCACAAGATTTGTTCACTGTATACTGATTCTGGAAGAAATAAACTTAAAGTAACACCTGCCCCACCCCCACCCCACCTCCAATATAAGCCTGTTACACTTGAAAGATTTGTTCGGAATGTCCAGTGGGAACCTGGAAATCGTAATAATTTGTAGTATCGATTGTGTGAAGCTATGCAGCTGGGGCCTCTAGTGAATAGACAGGAATAGACATTTTATTGATTAACTTTTACAGTCATATTTCAAGACTCTGCTGCAACATAATTTTCACTTCCCAGCTTTGTGCTGCTGCATCATGAAACTTGAATTCTTCTCTCTTAACATTTACCCACCTGAGGCAAACACGTATGGACTTGTCTCTTTTAAGCTGTGCTCTGCAGAAATGCATAATACTTGGTGCAATGAATCTTCAGAATTTCCCTCTGCTGTCACAATAAAATGAAAAATCTTCAGAAATGATGTTAGTAAGTATTACGTAAGTTGAACCTTTCATCCACAATAGACTATATGCTATGTGTAATACCTTCTAGTAATTTTTATCCACCTCTGCTTTTTCATTTTTATTTTCTAAGTGACTAAGAATCATGGCAAAAAGCAACCTTACACCCCAAATTCCAGAAGAGTTTAATGGAATTTGTCCCCTAATGATATAGGTGGACTATGGTAGTCAGTGGAATTTTGAAAGAAACACAGAATAAATGGTTCCCTGAAAAATGAAGCGAACTATGAATAAGAAAATATTCACTTTTAGGAGTGACATCATGCGTTTACTAAAATTCCTTGTAGCATACCGAAAGGGGAGTATTTGAATTTTTATCATTTAGAAACCTAAAAGTATATGTACTGAAGTCTAAAGTAGGCAAATCTTAGAAATTGTTACTTTGTATTTCTGAAGTTACTCATTTCCAGAAAAGAAAAAAGTGGCATTATGCCATTTTGCAAGGAACTGTTGCATTTTTTCCCAGCATGGGTTTGCTTTCTAAATTATATGCCTAAAACATTACTCTTTCATACCACATACACAATTACTAGTAAAAATCCCCATCTGTTTTTCTTACTTTACATGGTTACTTTCACTTGGGTCATGTTTGTAACCTAAGTTTAATAATAGCTTTCACAAAATAGGCTGAATATTCACATGTGTTGCAACTGATGCTAATATGATTTAGACCTCTGTCATGCCATTATTTTTTTCTAAAATTTAATTTTTAATGTATTCTAAGTATACAAATATTTAAGATATTTGTGGTCATGTTTCCTTTTATCCTCCCCCTCTCATCAGAGACATCCCACTGTGCACTGCACTCCACTGAGGTGGAAATGCTCCCAGCCATTACAAAAGGTTCAGCTCATTTACCAGAATGGAATAATTCCTATTTTCACTTAAAATTTCAGAAAAAATGTGGACAACCTTTAAGGTAAGAAACATCATCAAAGAAAGAGGGAGAACAGGAGCTACTCAAGGCCCTAATGCCTACTGGACCTGGAATAACGTCGCAATGAGAAACGGTTCTCAGTCAGATGAAGAACTAGAAAATTTGTAACAAGTAGGTAAGATTCTTTTTATGCAAGGCAAGACTTTATTATCTAGGAAGTTGAGAAAAGTAACATCACATCCTAATGGCTTCCTAGGCCTCAGTCTTTCAAGCATTTATGAATTGTCAAATGTTTCATGAAACCCATTACCCTATAAACATGTGAAAAGCTGTTCACAGGTTTCCAAGATGGAGATGAAAACTGTCTAATATAAGTATTGTTCATGATTTTATTTTGTAGTTGTGATGCTTTATTACAGATGTTAGGTAGTGAATCATAATACATTATAGGAAATAGGTGAAATGACAGATTATGTTAATTTAGATAAATTTAACAGAAATTCAAATGAATGTGCTTTATGTGTGTGTGTGTGTGCACATGCATGTGATTTACTTAAAGAAGGGTGAACCGTGTGGATGTTTAAATGAGATCAAAGTAGTAATTTAGTAAGTTTTTTATGCTCTAGGTAGATAATCCTCTAAGTGTTCAGGACTCCATGAATAGCATGGTAACTTCATTGCTTGATTTAATGTTTAGTTTCCTATTTCTTTTCTATTTTGAAATATCAATGTTAAGACTTCTTACAGTTATCAGAAAACCTTTTTATTATGAATTAAGAAAATTAAACTAAATTTGCAAGAAGTTAAACAATATGAAATATTTAAAATGTTTACTTATATTAAATAAAAAAGATTCTATATATAGCAAAATGTTCCCCAGGAAGTGCAATAATTTAGACTGCACAAATTCAGGACTAGTTCTATTTCTCAAATTTAACCACAGAATTCTAGATTTTACTAAGGGATAACTGAAGGCCAAGTGGATCCATTACTTTAATTGTTTATCTCAGAGAGAATTGAAAATCTGAACAATTTTAATTGGCTTGTATTATTTAGTTGGATTTAAATGCAGAAGATATAAAATCATAAACATAGAAGTATAAAGTTATAGCTAAGAAATGAACAAATGAAATTACTGCAAAAATGAAGACCTGAAGTAAGCGAAAATTTGTGCTTATTGACTTCCAGAGTACCTCTGACACAAATACTTAATTAAATAAATGAAATAAACAATAATATCTCAGATGACTATCCTGGTATAGAATATGATCCTATACATTTGTGTCTTCTCAGGAGGATAGTTACTACTGGGAAAAGCTAAATTGATGGCAACAGAAATATACGTGGCCGTAAGCATTTGCAGTGGCAGGCAAAATTATTTAAGAAAAGAGAATATAAAATTAAGAAGACAGATGGACTCATACGGGTGAAATACAATAGTCTGAATCAGGATTGATTTCAACATAATGTGGTGGCGGAATCCCCACTTATTGATCAACTTTTAAAGCCATGCACAAGCACTTAACAAGATAAAGTAAGCAAGGTCAGATAATCAAAGCATTTAAATAGTTAAAACAGCAACTGCCACTGTAGCCTGCTAAAATAAATCCATAATACAAATTGCTTTTAGCAAAAAGTGGATGAGCAGCTGATCTTCCTATTGAACTTTATACTGTTCAGTGACCACACTGGGAAAGGCTTGGGAGGAGAACTGCCTTGAAGATCAATATTGAGTGCGATGTAGCAGGGATTCATTCTGAACATGAAAGCATTACAAGTACGAGAGTAGAGATCTTGAGGAAATGTCATCAAGAACGGATTGTTCTTTTAAACTATCACACGCTTTACCCAAACGTGACATTAGATCTATTATTATTCCTGAGCATGAAGCTTATTAAATCGGATATTTACTTATTGTAAGGCATGAAAATAGGAAAAAGAGAACTAATAACATTACTTAAATTACTTTGAAGAATTCAATAAATTCTGTATTAAAACAAAAAACTTCTGTCTTAAAAAAAAAAAAAAAAAACAAAAAACACTTTTTAATATATTAATTAAAATGGTACTCAGTTGATGCTAGTACTTTCCAGGCATATGTATTTCAAGATTTTTTGCTGACTAGAAATGATAAAACAGATAATTGTATCTCTCTTTCTCTCTTCCCCTCTTTCTCTCTTCCCCTCTTTCTCTCTTTTTTCTGTATCCTGTTGCTTTTCTGAATTCAACATGCATCTGCAATTAACCTGTTTAAGAATTATTCTTCCAAATTTGTTCTAAATAACATTTTCATAGATGTTTTTAGTGCTTTATAGCAAGCAGAATAATCTATTTCAAATGGTCCAAATTTGAATTCCTACTAAACTTTTACAGGTTTTTCATTATTTTTTTTTTAATAAGATGTTAAAAGAGCACTACAGTTTTCATTTCCACATTAATTTTTGCAGCACTGTTTGAAAAGTATTTATGAGAAAGAAATACTAGACCTAGTAGTACTGTAGTAGTTTATGGTCTCATATCTGTTGTATTCATTCACAGTTTTATTATATATTCCATGAGAAATACTACACTTTCAAGGACATTTTGCCCCATTTAAATGCAGAAGCCGTTTGTTTGTTTGTTTGTTTTTGAATTTAATCTTTCCATTTCACATCCACTTCTAAAGGAAAGGTGGGGAGGGAAGTGTTAATTTCAGAAAGTAATAACTCAAGGTTTGAAGGTATTTGTATTTCAAACAATAATAACAACAACAACAAAAAAGAATTTAAACTAGAGTATTTCAAGGATTGTTTTCTTTTTAATAAAGAGATTGTTCATTCTCTATTTGAAGGCATTATTCAGCAAACTATGTTAAGGAACTGAGTCCCAAAAGCATAAAATTTGTTCTCTATGGTAACTCTATAATACCCCTTCCTGTAATGAATAGTTATTTACAACTAGTATTGGTTCCGTATTTGCAATATGAATTGCTCATTACAGCAATTTCAATGGCAAATTGCAAAATAATATTCATAGTTGTCAGAGAAAGGTCAGCTTATTTGCATTCATTAGGAACTTGGGGGGCCATACAGCAAGCTTTTCTTTTGGGATGCTTACACTTATTGATTTGTATACAGCTGCAGGAAAAATTAATTACAATTATATTTCATTTATTATTGGAGGTTGTATGATAATAATTATAATAATAACAAAAAAGTTCAACATCAAAAAATCAGACTCAGCAAAAAAAAAAAAAAACCACAGCCATTTTTAAAAATTAAAACTGCTAGATTTAACTTATTTAAAATAATCTGTCTTGAACGGCCTGAGAAAATGTCTTACAGAACTTTTGTTAATACTCACAATACTTTTATTTTGGAGGTGCATAAGCACTTACATGAATGTGATATAAAGTATTCATAACTTTTCTCTTTAGAGTGTTTTAAAGATGCTTTTAAACTCAGAAAGCATTTAATCATATGCATAACTTTCCTTAGTAGGGAACTTTCATTATATCACTTGTATAATTATTAACTCCAAAATTTGATTTAAGCAAATGAATAATCCTGGCATAATAAATTATTTTATTTGCACGCTTACATTTTTTACCTAGTTCTTAAAGACCTTTCAAGACCAAGAGCTCCATAAAATAGAACGGAAATATTTTAGTTGCTGTTGTCTGCTAGCTGCTTAGGTCTGAAAAACGTGAGTAATCTCTTCAGAAAGCTGAAATGGGAAACATGCCAACAATGTTGGTTCCAGGAAAGGCAAATTGTCAGACTGAGACAAAACTTTGTGGAAATGGAAAGAGAAATGGAGAACTTAAGATTTACACATAGCAATGATGCTCAGATGGTATGCATTGATGTATTTGAAATCCTGTTTGTATTATATTGAGAAATACTGTACATGATTAGTGCAAATTTCTGTGAACTTTTAACACTTCAGATGGATTAGAATGTCTTATTTTGATCATATCCATATTGTTCATTGTGATAAGATTAGGTCCTGAGTCATTAAAAAATGCTTGGCTTATTTCCATTACATTCAAGCATGTTTTAAGTAGAAAAATATAGAATACGGTTTTCCATATTGTGCATATTAACACATGTTTGAGATTAATCAAACCATAGTCACCTCTAATTAACAGCAGGGAGCAATTCCAACATGGGCAGAGCCAGATGACAAAGAAGTGAAGCACATATTTAAAAGATAAAAAATAAAATAAAAATAAAAAAAAATAGCTGTGACTTCCTTAAAAATACTGAAAAGTTTTTAAACCTGTAGTTCTGTGGGTGCAATGAATAGAAACTGTCAAATGGTTGAAGAGTTGAAGTTATGTTTTGCTTTTTTTCTTAGTATGGACAAAAAATTCCAGAGCCAAACACTTGTATAAGTAAATATAAAGTATTCTTTCTACATTAACATTTTTTCCCTTTACCCTCAGATGATTATAGACCCCTCAAAATGGAGAGAGGAGGAGAGAGAGGAGGAAGGAGAGGAGAGGAGAGGAGAGGAGAGGAGAGGAGAGGAGAGAGAGGAGAGAGGAGAGAGAGAGAGGAGAGGAGGAGAGAGGAGGGAGGGGAGGGGAGAGCAGAGCAGAGCAGAGCAGAGCAGAGCAGAGCAGAGCAGAGGCACAGAAAAACAGAGATACTGTATTATGAAAATTCCACTACTGGATTCATTTTAAAACACTCAGACCACAGCCAGGACTGAAAACTTTACACTGTAAAACTTTACACTGTAAAATCGTTCCTGCAAATACACTGTAGCTGATAACTTCAGGGTGTTATCTTATTGGTTCTGTGAACCAGTCATTTCTATGGTAATCTACAATTTTAATTTCACTCCATCTCTTATTCTAATCATTTTTTTACAAGTACTTGCAGTGAGTGATCTTCTCTCCTCAGATTCAACACACCATGAGTAGAATCCTAAATTCTTGCTATATGAAAAGTCGTTTCCTTTTTTTCTGTGTTATACCTAGCACTACAGCATTTTCAAAAGCTTTGCATGATCTGATTACATCATGGTCAGTTTTATCATGGCCTTTTGCTAGGACTACTCTGCAAGAAAACTAGAAATCAGTATCAGAACCTGCTCCCAAGTCAAGCAGATTTCGGGACATACCCAGACTAAAAAGTAAAATGGATTCACTTCTTTCCTATGAATACTTTTCAAACTGAAAAAGGATTCGTTGCTTGGTGTAGTGTGTTGTCTGACCTTAAGAGGTCAGACAGTGATTTGGCAAGCAGATGCATTCTCTAATAGGGATGTAATTTTTGTCATTTTTTGGCCACCTTGTGCCAGTCAGGCTAAGGTATACTGCAACAATAAGTCTATCTGAAAATTTTCTTAGCCATTGTTTTTTTATGTCCAAGCCACGAAAAATGCAGGATAATAAATACCCATAACAAGGCACCACCTATCTCCAAGACATCAGAATTTTTGAACAGAATTAATATTGAACTTTAAGGTAAATGCTCTGTTGCTCTCTCTGTATTCACACACACACACATACATACACATAGGTTTTTAATCTCATTCTTGGAAATGACTGTATTATTTTCATTTAAACTTTCCAAGATAATTTGGCCTTGAGCAAAAACTCAGTGAGACAAATTTCAACATAAACAAATTAAGTTTGACAAAGGTCTAAGCAACTGAAAACTGTCTTATGTTGCAAATTTTTTTTTGATAGGCAGCACAATGATATACCATGATATTACCATCCTGCCAATAGAGGAAGATAGATCAACATGGACGACACCATCTTGCTGAAATGGATGAGAGCAAGCACAGGCTTTTTGGCTAATAGGTACAAACTGAAACTTTGAAAATAACAAGTAAAATCCCTAATGTATGAAACTTAAACTTGACATAAATATAATGTTTGCTTGCTTATAATTTTCAGAGTTGTATTGTATGCCTATGTGTCTATAAGGACAACGGTCTGTGATAGCATGTAAAAATTTAAAATATTTTTTTAATCAAGGAAAATGTCCTGTTCTTGTTCTTGAATTCATTCAATATTTTACTCAGAAATTTATACGGAAAGGATTTGTTATCTGTCATTTTTGTCAGTAAAAGCCATTCTTCTAAAACCAAGAGCTGCTTCTTTCTTTATTTCCTTTTTGCTTGTTTATTTTGCATGTGTTGTTCTGCTTTAGAGGATGTCATGGTTCTTTATGATTTTTTTAAGTTAATTCATTTAAATTCTTTTGCACTTTTCTTTCAGATGGATAGTTTAGTCATCAGAGCTCATAATGGCGATATGTGTTCTTTTTCAAAATCTGGCAACCTCTAGGTTTACATCAAGGCCCTAAAAGACTCTAAAAGTCCTTAATGTCTTTAAAAACACCGGAAGTTATTTTCAGAATTTCCAGGGATCTGTTCTTACATCTTGATTTGTAGAATAATTCCAGGTAGATGGTTCCATGAGTCTTACAAGTCAGGTAGTGAGTTTGAAGTAGAAACTTTTATAGTAGGATATAATGTTAAGTCCATCCTTGTCATTATAGATTTCTCAGGAGAATTGAATGTTCTGTGGTAGACGTATTGTTGAATATTATTTGAATCCATTTTTTCTGAATGACTTTGCTTCTTTCTTTGCAGCTACAAAGCAAAATTTAATCTGCGGATCTTATGGCACAAAAATATCTTATGTAAGGTTGTCAGATTTGTATATTAAATTTAACCAAATGTCTATTTATCTAAAAAGCAAACAAACAACAACAACAAATAGAAAATATAGTAACAACCCCCCCCCCCAAACACAATACAATACAAAAATACAATACCCTCCCCCCCAAAAAAATAATAATATAAAATCTTATCTCTTAAGGGAAAAAAATCTTCTTTTTTTTTTGTTATTTCATTGTTTTTCTTTACTTCTGACTATGTTAAGCCATTTTTGCCATAATGTTAAGCCATTTTCTATGTTAAGCCATTTTATCCATCACTTTGGATGAGAACTTTCTTCATCTGTAACCATGACCCTGACTCTTAATGTCTGGCTCGCAGAAATGCCAGTTCCCCATTTATTAATACATCTACATCATAGTAAATTTGCTGTTTTTTCATTGTTAATGAAAACAAGAGTTTAAAGTCCTTCTACTTTGCCTGTTGCCAGATTTAAGTATACTTACTGAAGTCTGTTGATAGCAGTGGCTCAACAAGAAATGATAAAGGATTTATATTTACTGCCCAAGGTCTGAGATGGAATGCTGCTCACAACCCACAGTAACTTCATCACATATTCTCCTTCACTGGAAGCATTTTTGTTATGGACTGCTCACCTTTCACACCTCTTTAATATCTTCTACTGAAAAAAAAAAAAAATTTAAAAAGTCAAACGTAACTATTACTTTAATCAAAGGTGTTTTCTTGATCTGACAGACATTGGTTGTTTTTCTCTCATCTTCTTGTTTTATTTCTTCTAAAATTGGCCTGGGCTTTATGACCATTTGACAACTGTTTCTTCACTGAGATTTGCACCAATTATATTTTGCATATATTATAGTTTGTTTATTGCTATCCTACATAAAGATTTCTGCCAACTCTTTCGTTTGTGTGACAATTACATCACTGCACAGTGTAAACAATATTTGTCATAGTATCATCTACTATTACTTTTTTCATAAAGAGACATAAAGGCAGACCACATCAGGTGTTTAGCAGACATGATCTAGCTATTCCATATTTGGAGTGGAGTGTCATGCAGTGACTATGGCTGTGGTGACTGTGGTTGCTTAGGTTCTACAAGATGTGCTGTCATGGTAGTGGACTAATTAGTAAAGCTAACTCCAGAAAAGGGAATGTAGCGTATAGAAGCAAGTAGACAATACCCTTTCTGGTACCTAGGCTACCTTCATAACAGCATTTTATTTTATTTTGTCATGTAGATGTGACTCTATGATATTTGGAGATAACTTTCCCCCCCCCTCCCCTTGTTTTTTTTTTTTTTTTCCCCCCCCTAGAGTATCTCAGTATTCAGTATTTCAGTATGGCTGTTTGAACAAGTTATCTATTTCCTTACAGGCTAGAAATATCCTAATAAGGCTCAGCCAACCCCTGAACCATGCTTTTAGAGTTTCTGTTTCAGGTATGCATAGAAACAGACACCAGGAATGTTTTCAGACATGATCATCATACTCTGCTATGGCCTTTTTTTATTTTTCTAATACTAACAAAAATAAAAAATAAAATAAAAATCCTGCATTCTTTGGAAAGGTAATTACCAGGCAGTTGCCAAGTGAGTAATAAAGTGAGTAATGAAAAACTTGTTTTCCTTGATAATGACTTCTTGAAAAATGCCCAGATAGATCCCACAATTATTCTCTCATTCCCATGAACCCAAAGTTTTTATAAATATGGTACTCTGATGAGGATCTGAGTATTCTGAGAAGGTGAGGTTTTATAAATATACAGTAAAGTAGTCAAGAAATCCTGAGTTTGCACAAATGACACACACTCCAACTCTGAGACCTGTATGACTAGAACAATGTTAGATAACTCACCTGAGTTATACAATAGACAACTGTTCCTTTTGATATATATTTTTAACAGATATTAATTATTTGCAGAGAAATAGCTTTCCATAGCTTTGTTTTAAAGCCACATTTTCAAACAGTGAGCTGAAATATATAGGAAAGAAATAACATCTTAGCAAGTTTATCATAAAATACTGATCAGTCTCTACAGACAATTAAAATATTCACTTGTACACCTAACAGAAGTTTATCTCCAACCACCAGCTCATTTTCTCACTGTAGAAAAGGAACACAGTATCTGCCTGGTCTCTGAGTATGACACTTTATTATTAAAATAGTCCAAGAAACTGGAAGGCTATATCTCTTCCAGAAGAAAAAGAACTGGAAGGTTATATCTCTTCCAGAAGAAGAGGAATTGTGATATTTTATCTAATTATGCTGTTGTTTTTTTTTTTTTTTTTTTTTTTTTCTTTTTTTTTTTTTTTTTTTTTCTTGGGGCAGAATAAAAATATGATGCTGACCTTATGGAATTGGTAAGCCTTCACACTTTGGGGAAAAGTAATTTTGGAAAATATTTTGAAGTAATCTTTGTCAGAAAAACAGCTGACAAAAATCTGAAGTGAGAACACAGTATGTCAGGGAAAATTCAGAAGTTCAGCTGTGTTAATATGCAACCTTACAGAATCCAGCCCAAATTCTGAAGAGTTATGGCATGCCTTTACCTGTATATTTAACTGACAAAACACTGTTTTGATATAGAAGCTATAGAATAAGCAGAGTCAGATAGAACAGTTGGGGCTTAGGGATTTATTTAGTTGGGAATTATTTCTAAATTATGAACATAAGCTCCTGAGAATTATAGGGCTGGTAAGTTAGAACTGAATTACTTGTCTTTGAGTTTCTTCTTTACAGTCCCTTAATGTACCCCAATGTCTTTAAAACAAATTTTAAAGAATTTACATTAATAGATTTTACATTTTCAAAGGGTGTGCAATTATTTATTTATTTATTTTAATACTAGATTTTTATGTGTTTGTATTTTTTATGTATTCTGGGATATAAAATGGATTTTTATATGTAAAGATTTACAGGATAGTAAATTGTCTTGTCTTTGGTATCAATATAAAAAATGGATACCATTTGAATAGAAGTATGTGAAGAAGTTCAATCAAAAGAACAAATAAGGAAATGTATTCACAGGAGCCAGGTATTGTATAGTAAATCTCTGTATATATGGACTGAAAGTTTGCCTAACTTGTTTGCCCACTCTGGAGCTTTGGTTTAAAATCATTTTTGTTGATAAGGCCAAATAAAGTTCAAGAGAACTAGTTCTCTCAGCTGCCTTCTCTTACATATGTATTTATAGAAATGAATATCCTTTTGTTTGTTTGTTTATTTATTTTAACTTTTAACTTGACACAGTTTTTAAAAACATAATGTGGCTTGGTTGCTCATAATTTGCATCTTTGAAATTAATAAGCAAGGATGAAAAGGATTAAGATCAGCGGAGCAATTAATGTAATAAAATGTTTCTTTAAATAGGATAGTTCTAGGAAAAGAAATAAAGATTTGGCAGGAACGAAAGCACCTAAATTATCATATAATCTAACTTGTTTTATTTTTTCAAACCATGAAAATCACATAGCAAAACTGGAAGAAGAAATGGGCCAGACACAGGAAAAACACTGCTATGTAAAGGAGGAGCCCTTAAAAGAACAGTCTCATAGCTGGACTATGCTGCAGTGGAAAAACTCATAAAATGCCCCAATACTCAGGTAATAGCCTTTGTACAACATGTGAAATGGAAACTTAGTGTTTGAAGTAATATAAGTGAATGTTCTTAGAGGATTTTTCCAATGTTATTTAAATAACATCTGCAAAATTCACTTTCAGCACAAACTTGAGAAATATGCTTAAAATCTACTAACATTAATATAAAACAGCATTCTTTCTTTTTTCAATATAGTGAGTGGGATTCATTTTGTCAAACTTGAGGTGTCTCTAGTCTGGGAGTATTTGTCTCTAGGATGGGAATATTTGAAGTGTCTAAGTTCCCATTACTGTCATCAGCAACTTAATCAATTCAGTGGGTAGAATCAAGGGCTGAATACCTTCCAGTACCTAAAGGAAGCCTACGAGAAAGTGGAGAGGGACTCTGTCAGCGAGTGTAGTGATGCAAGGGTAATGTCTTTAAACTAAAAGGGGAGATTT
Source organism: Cygnus olor (assembly GCF_009769625.2). NCBI lineage: Eukaryota > Metazoa > Chordata > Aves > Anseriformes > Anatidae > Cygnus > Cygnus olor. The sequence continues at coordinate 129,433,460 of NC_049170.1, forward strand.
TAATTAGATATTAGGAAGAAATTCTTTGCTCTGAGCATGGTGATGCACTGGAACAGGTTGCCCAGAGAAGCTGTGGATGCCCCATCCCTGGAAGTGTTCAAGCCCAGGTTGGAGCAGGCCCTGAGCAACCTGGTGCAGTGGGAGGTGTCCCTGACCATGGTGGGGGGGTAGGAACTAGGCCCCTTCCAACCCAAACCATTCTGTGATTCTATGATTCTGTGAATCAGAATACAGTCAAACAAGTATTAAAGTTTTCAGATGAGCAGAAAATCTCTCCAGATGACCGCATGACCAGCTCTCAACTTGAGGTAATGGAAGTGTAGGTATACAGTCAAACATAGTTATCTAAATGCAGACATCCAAATTTAGGTGAGAAGAATTAGTTCTGATAAGTTAGCATTTTTACAGTAATTCATTATATGCTACAAAATTATTTTATTTATTTATCTATTTTGTAATAAGTGTACTAGATATTTTACAAGCTTAAATACTGGTCATTGCTCTAAGCAATATCCAGTATATAAGACAATGGGCTAGATGGGAATGAGTAATGGCAGAGAGAAAGAGAAAGACAGGTTAAAATAATATATGTTTGTCTTTCCTGAGTCTGAGTACTAGAGCCCTTTCTTTCTTAACCATTACCATTTGTTTTATTATTTATAGTTAAGTTGTTTTTTTTTTTTTTTTTCCCTAGAAAAGAAGGATAAGAAAATGTGAATAGATATGAAAGTGAGAAAACCAAAAGAATTAGTAATATGACAATACTCTTTTTCCACTATTGTTACTGGAAGGGTGCCAAAAGATGGTTCTCTACTACATTATTTCACTATAGTGGTGTTTTGGTATTTTGGAGGTTGACTGAGCCTTATGCACAGTATAATAAAGTTTACTGAACAGAAATATGTTATCGCCCATAGGCTGTATGATGGCAAAGTGCTTATATTGAAAAAATAATAAATATTCAGTTAGAAATATTTAGAAGGGAGTTGTAATTTGTCAAGAATTTATTGTATAGAAGTTCTCTGGAAATATTAATTCAAGAAATGCTACACAAATTTTGGATGAAATTTTTCACTTCAGTTTTATGATAAATGTTTTGCATTTCCAATATTTGTAGCATATAATATAATTAGGGTATATATATAAAAATGCAGTAAGTTCCTAATCAATTGCTTGAATAAGTGCTTTAAAAAAAAAATAAAAAAAAAAATGATTTGAGATTATAGAAAGATTTAATGTAAAGATAATACACAATGAAATTCTAATCAAGCAATTGAAATAGTTACTCATGATGAAGCTAGGATTATCAATGTATCAGAACACAAATTGCTTTATGAATATTGATTTTCTGCCTGATAGAGGCAAATTACTACTGGGAGCAACTGGTTCCATTAAGATTCTGTATTAGTCACTTCCCATTTTCTGAAACTAAGTAACTTGGAAGGTACACTGAAGGTTTCATCTTTCCGAAAAGTTTATTATCTTATATAAAGAATTAATTAGAAAGATTTTTACGTTGAACTATGGTAACATTTTAAGCTGCTTTAATGCAGTCACATAAGTCTTTAACTACTGGACATAAAAATATCTGACATACAGCAGATAAAACTGCTTAATTCTCCAGATATTAATGTATCATACGTTATAAAGCCAGAATAAACACTGTAATCAGGTCTTATATGTGGCACAATGCAGGCCATGGGACTTCACTGAATGAAGTGGTACATTGTGTCTAACTAAATGTGATTGAAATGTAGCATATTAAAATGGCATATGTTTTGTAATACATTCTTGATCCAGTGTTAGAGAATTCATGACAACCCTTCATAGGTTGCCCCAATATTTAGTAAAACTACCTTTTGAAAATATATACCATGCTGACTCTGTATCATTTTATCATTTTACTCTGCATGTAATATGAAGCCTAATATATCAAAAGTATTTTATAATGTCATCTTTATCAATAGCATTTGAAATCTCATAAAACTGATACAGCAGATGGTTTGACAAGATGTGTTTAAAGTAAGTTCACAGTAACTTTGATAATTATAATAATTCCTTTTCCAGTTCCCTTTCTACCGAGCCGTTCTCCAGCCACTCATCTCCCAGTGTGTACCTGTGTCCAGCATTGCTCTATCCCAGATGCAGAACCTTTTCCTTTGTTGAACTTCATTCCATTGCTGATCGCCCAGTGCTCCAATCTATCTACAATCTACTGCAAGGCCTCTTGTCCCTCCAGGGAGTCAACATCACTTCCCAGTTTAGTGTTGTCAATGAACTTGCATGATACATTCAACTCAGGTCAGCATACAGATCATCAACAAAAATGCTGAGCAGAACTGTCCCTATTATTGAGCCCTGAGGAATGCTGCTGGTGACCAGCAGCCAGACAGGTGTAGCCCCATTCACTACAAACCTTTGAGTTCTACCATTGATCCAGTTCATCACCCAGTGTATTGTGTACCTCTTCATCTCACTGTTGGACAATTTATCTAGAAGGATATTGTGAAGGATGGCGTCAAAGGCCTTATTAAAATCCAGAAGGATTACATGCACCACCTTCTCTTCATCCATGAAGCGGGTGACCTTATCATAGAAGGAGATCAAACTATAAGGCAAGCACTTTCTCTTTATGAACCTATGTTGACTATGCCTGATAGTAGCTGTGTTTTTAAAAACCTTTCAGTAGGACCTGGGATAATCTTCTCCATAACTTTTCAAGGTACTGAGATTAGAGTAACAGGTCTGTTACAGGTTGTTACTTTTGTTCTTTTGTTTTCAGTAATTTCTTTTTCTATATTTCTTTTTCTATTTATTTTTTTTTTGGGGGGGGAGTTGGGGCTGGGCAGCTATATAATGCTGTTGAACAAATTACATATAACACTATATTTTTATATTAAAAATTATATCATGTGAAAATTGCTTCCCGTTCTTTCATGTTTGTTAGATTTTCTGTTTTCAGATACTTTTTGTGTTTGTATGTATATTTGCAAATACATGTTTGCACACACATCATTGCCATCAGTATATTTATTGCAGGTAGACTTCTAAAATTTTTTCAAAAAAAGGGGGGTGGGGCATGTTTGTACCTCAAAAATATGAACTGGTCAACATTAATTTTATAGAAATAATAATTACCTTTTAGTTTTGTAAACAATTCCTACTCATGTGTCTTAAATTAATATCCAAAATAAAATTAATGAACATTTTTAATTAACATTTTTTGTTAATATTATTTATCTATAGCTGTATTATTTATAATTTTGGAAATTTAAAGGATACATTACTAAGCATAAGACAACAGGTCCAATGCATAGAATGGTTTGAGTTGGAAGGGTCCTTAAAGATCACCTAGTTCTTACCCCCCCTGCCATGGGCAGGGACATCTCCCACTACAACAGGTTGCTCAGGGCCTTGTTCAACCTGGACTTGAACACTTCCAAGGATGGGGCATCCACAGCTTCTCTGGGCAACCTGTGCCAGTGCCTCACCACCCTCAGAGCAAATAATTTCTTCTTTACATCTAATTGAAATCTCCCCTCTTTTAGTTTAAAGGCATTACTCCTTGTCCTATCGCTACTCTCCCTGACAAAGAGTCCCTCCCCAGGTTTCTTGTAGGCCCCCTTTAGGTACTGGAAGGCTGCTATAAGGTGTTCCTGAAATCTTCTCCAGGCTGAACAACCCCAACTCCCTCAGCCTTTCTTCATAGGAGAGGTGCTATAGCCCCCTGATCATCCTCATGGCCCTCTTCTGGACCCACTCTAACAGTCCATGTCCTTCTTGTCCTGGGGGCCCCAGAGCTGAATGCAGCACTCCAGGTGGTGTCTCACAAGAGCAGAGTAGATATAGTATTATATAGTGGAGTGGCTGTTAGCAACTACTATGGTAAAAACTATACTGTAAGTGAAAAAGGTCAAATAAAGAGCTAAGTTTTCAGAGTGAAAAAAACACAGGGTGTTGATTTATATATTACTGTAATACAGAATAAGACAATACCTAATAAAACAAGTTCAGTTGTTTCCTTGTTGCTCTTTACTGTTCCTGTATCGGTATCTATTATATTGTAATCTGTTGTTATAGGACTGTACATTTTAAATATCTAAATGTTGTAGCTATTGTATACCCCATTTTTTCAGTACAGTTTTATCTTTTAAAAGGAAAGTATAGTATTTCTCAGTTTCCCTCGTAAACTGGCTTTTGGTTGAAGTGTATTCAAGTCAGGATGATATTAATATCTATAGAAAATAGAACTAAGGCTACGTTGTCCCCATTTGCTTCATTGTGTCCCTAATATTGTTGGAAATTAGGGAGTAATAAGGCCACTTCTGAGTGAATATAAGAAAAGAAAGTCCCCAAAACACAGGAGTTTCAAACAATGAGTCCAATGATTCTGAGTCATGTCTATGAAGTCTCCTCCTTTCATTTTTCTTTGTTATGCTTTAATCAGGAGTATTGCCTGTAAGTCATGTGTAATCATTCTCCAAAATGCATGCCAGTGAATAATTTATTCTTAATTTGGTATCCTCTCAGGAGACATCCAAGGCACCCACACGATACATATTACATTGTAGTAACCTGCATGAAGATTCTGAGTATTTGTGTGTCTGTTGCTGCTTTGCCAGTCTACTTCCCATATTTAAAATCCTTTATATATTACTATATTACTCTTTTTGTTAAAAAAGTTTTTTTTAATTTATTCTTTTTTTTTTTTCCTCCCACAAGAACTCTTCTCTTTTCCAAATTAATTTAAAGAAATCTATGGTGAGGGACATGCAATCTCCTTGCTTCATAAGGATTTATGTTCATGTAAATTGTGATTTAGAATATCTGATGTCCTTCATAATACATCACTTCATGACTCTTATATAGTAGGTTAACTATTACTGAAGAAAAATCTTAGGCATGCTAAGTTTTCTTTGCACCACACAGTGTAACCATACAATGAAGTGGTATTAATTTATAGGCAATATTATGGTACATGATATTCATGGTACATGGCTTGTTCATATGTGAAAAGTCGTGTTAGAGCTAGAAAAACTACTTTGAAATAAGTGATACCTTGCATCTTGGAAAACTCAGGGGTATACCATGTAGGGCAGTACTTTCTTCCCCTTTTTAAGCTCAGTGGCAGTGTTTGGAAATCATTTCTGTTACACCTTACTAATACCTTTAGTAAAGATCACACTCAGGTGGTGTTACAGCTGCTGGTGCAGATCCACAACCATTGTGAAAAAAATAATTGAAACATAAATTTTCTATTTCACTTTTTATCATCTATATTAAATATACATACAAATGGCAGCCAGTTAATGTTTAATAGCAGGAAAAAAAGCCCTAAATGTTCAAATGTATTATCCATATACCTGATTTTTCATTTCCTTTCCTTGAAGATATTTCCCAATAAAATATACAGTAAGTCTGACAAAGTCTTTCCTGTTTTGGGCTTTTATTTTGGGGGAGAATATTAGGTCATGCTTGCGGATGGGGAAGTGTAGAGGATAGGAGAATATTCAACACTGACAAAATGTTATTTCTAGAAATGTTTGATGATAGAGAAAGAAACTGAAGCTTGTTTAGCTCAGAGCATTCAGGATAGGGTTAGGATAACATCTTAAAAAAGAGGAATCAAAATAGCTATGTATATGTGTACATACAGTGGTAATATACCTGTGCTGTTGAATACATGTCCATCTGTGTTTACATTTGATGTTGAAGATATATTGAAATTACTAAGATTCATCTTTTAATTAAACTGCAGAATGGAAGGAAACATCACATATTAAAGCATGTTTAGATATGCAAAGGAAATTGTCAACTTTAGATATGAGTTCAGGAATTACAGACATCATGAGTATTTCAGTATAGAGAACCTTTTTTTTTTTTTTTTTTTTCTTTATTCATTAAGAAAATAGTAAATGAACTTCCTACTAGAAGTGCAGATAATGGCCACAAGATTTGCTGCATGTGATGAGCCCATTTTTTTCTTCAAATATTTGAAGACTGAAAGGTCGAGTTTCATGAGTTTCATATCAGTAAGGCTGCAAAACACACAGGGCCAGTCAAAAGACAGTATATACAAAACACTAAGAATTTTGAAATCCTTTGGAAATGAGTATTCAGGATTTAAAAAGGCAAAATTTTGTGGGGATGTAACTACAAAGTGTATCTTGATAAAGTAATATTTTGTTTCATCATACAGCACTGTATAATCTTTTCCATAGACAAGATTGCATAGTTATATAGTTACAAACTGAAATATTTAAAAAGCTTAAATATCACTACTGACTGTATCAGATATAAACTGTGTAATATAAAAAGCAAGTTCCTTTCTCATATTTCTCTTCTAAAACAGCTTTTGAGGTTTTCTATCATTTGATTATTTAGTTTCAGATTTCCAGTGGTTCCGGCTTTTCCAGTAAGTTCTGTCTCCCTCCCATTCAGCTTAGTATATCAGAATGAAATGACTCTGAGGGGTAAGGACATGCCTGCTATCAGCACAGAGCATCATGAGAGAGGTGTTAAGTTTGCTCTCATTTTGTATGTATTGTGTATGTCTTCATCATTCTTGTAGTCTTCCACATTAAAAGAAATTAAAAGTGGGGATAGAAATGGACCTTTCTTGAACCATTCACGATTTTGTCAAGTTTAGTAGGCAAAATTCAGACTTCAAAGTCAATTCAAAATTTTATGATGGGTAGGTCTATGAACTGTAAGATTTCTTCACTTACACAGACTGTTGTTTTCTGGTCTCACTGAGGACTTGGCTGTCTCCCTACTTCTAAATTACTATTAACAAGAGCCGTTACATAGTTCTTAAAAGACCATCAATATAGATATATTAATTATCATTTTCCACTCTATACCAATAGTTTATTTACAGATTTGCAGTGAACATTTGTCCTTTCTTCAACACCTTTAATCAACTAAATTTCTCCATTCTGTTTCCTTCCATCAATACAGTAGTTTCTCTCCAATTCTTTCCTTAATTGAAGTTTTTCTGCTCTTCAGTAGGTCTGCTGTGGATGTGCACTGTACTAGATATTTGATAAGGTATCTGAAGATATGGCAGTAGTACAGTGTAGTATAGACAGATGAGTTAAATTTAAACTTGATTACTGCGTTTCCAACAGCAGCCTAGACAGAACATTTTCAGTTTAATAACAGCTGTAAATTATACCCCAGCAAAGGGAAGAGGGGAAGCCCTTTCATTGTACTTCGTATTTCAACAGCTATCCTGTGACTGGAACCCAAACAATTTCATTTAAAATTTAACAAATATCTCCCAGTACCACACTAGAGATTCATTTAACCGTAATGTTGATTAACCTAAAAAATAATGTTATGAATTCTCTAGTTCTACTTCATGAAAATTTGTTGTTTGTCTGATGTCTCACATCTGTGCAAAGAAAATAATGCTTCACCACTTGCTTCACTCACCATCTCGGTGAGGGATGGAATGTCCAGTTTTCCGTAGTAAGCAAAGATGCTTGAATTTCTGCACATTAACATAGTTTTTGTTAATTTTTTTCTCAAGCTCTGCTCCTCGCAGTGCACATACAAACTTTATCTCTTCTTTTGTGCTTCTAAGCATGAGAATGCCCAACCATTGTCTCTCTTCTTTTGTGCTTCTAAGCATGAGAATGCCCAACCATTGTCTCTCTTCTTTTGTGCTTCTAAGCATGAGAATGCCCAACCACTGTCTTCTGTATGATAATGAATCAACTAGCTGTATACTCCATTCCCATGACAGAAATCAGTGCACACATCACATGCAGACACACAAACACACACACTAAAAAAACAATAATCCAGAGGCTTTCCAATTTCCAAACTATAGCTAAGTTTCTACACAGCCTTTATATTAAGTGAGTGGAAAAAGTTTACTACTGTTGACTCTTTTACATTAGAGGAAAGTACTATGTATATTTGACATAATACTGATAATAGAAAAGCTTTTTTCTTCTTTCTCTTATCGAAAATCTTGTTTCTATTCTTTTGTTTGTGTGACAGTTTATAGAGCATATTTTATATTTATCTTTAATCACTTTCAGAGGAAGAAGGTAAGCTACCTGATCTGTTTCAAGTTATTTGAATGTTAAAGTAAGGAACCATGAGCAGAATAATTTACTATATTCATATTTACAAAACCCCAGCCTCTTTTTAAAGGATTCATTTTACTAATTTTTCTCTGGGAATGTGTGTACATTATTAAAATATTTACAATTGCTAAACCGAATCACAGAAACCTTTTACAAATACATCAAATAACACTTTTCAATGACATTCTGATATTCTTGTAATATTTTTGTTCTCTTTTTAAAAATTTTGTATTCAATCTATATTTTTTATTCATTTTATTATCTTGCAACGTTTATTGTTACAAATAGTCTAAACAGCGATAAAATCAACTTGATTTAGATACTAATACATGGTCTGTTTAAAAATGCCATGATGACTGCCTTGACTTATTTACTTATTTGTTATTCTTAAAAATAAATAAATAAATATTTTTTTTAAAATACAGCCCCAGCAACTTTAGCTGGGATTTGGGAGAGAATAATTATATTTTGCCACAGAGTAAGAGTAAAGTATAAATCTATGTTGTAATACAATCTTAATGATTAATCTTATAATCATTTTCCTGTACTGCTCAAACTACTTTGTTATTGTAGTTTATTCTGGGATACTAGTTCTCCACTAGGCTGTGTGGCTTCGCTGTAAGAGATGGAATTACCATGGTTTTGTATTATAGTAGGCACATGTGATAGAAGATAATGAATTCCCGATTTGCTTGGAAATTTCAGTGCTTGTATTTTCCTACCCGTTTTGGCATTAAAATATGTAAGGGACCTATTATGTCATTGCAAAACTGAGATTTTACAGGTGTGACTCTAGAATCATGATTCCAGAAGTGATCCTGGAGTTTTATTCTCTACTGTATAGTGCTCATTCTTATGTAGTCATCACAACGTCAGTTGCTCCAACTGTTTGTTTTACAGTCTTTCCAGAATCAGATAGAAATGCATTAAACATAAATGATAAGAAAATATTTTTGAAAGACTACGTAACTCAAACAGACATGACAGTATTACTTCAGATGGTGTAAAAAAATAGTCCCAAAATTTATAATGAAGGCTTACTGAAAAGTACTTTTGTTATCCTTTTATATAAACATGCAAAGACCACCCACTTTTTACTATGTTCTGCAAAGCCATGGTACTGTTAAAGACAGTTCTCCACACATGAAACAATTTTAAATTTAATTTTTTTGTTAATATATTAACACAAAGTATACATTTATTTATGTAGCTATAGTTCTATTGGTTCTATCTGCTGTTTAGAGATAGGAGGTCATTTAGACAGTAAGGCCTGATAACGTTGTCCCATTACCCCTGACCAAATTCAGCAGTACGCTTTCTTCTCCCATACTCTCTGGTTCTTTTCTGCTTACCATCACCAGCTGAAGTTTACTTTAAACTGACTAGAGTTGGCAACTGTTCCATGCTGCAGTATTATCAGTATTAAGCAGTATTAGGTTTACTGTTGATCTATAGTCTAATATTTTTCTCTTCATGCAAAAGGTAATGGTTTGAAAGATGGGGGCAATATATAACTTGTCTCTTTCCACATATCTGCAACTATGAAATGAGACTTTGAACTGGTTTTGGCTACGATGGAGTTAACTTTCTTCATTTGGTGTTGTGCTTCGTATTTGAGGTTAAAACAGTGTAGATAATACACCAGTGGCTGTCTATTGCTGAGCAGTGCTTGTATAACATAAAAGCTTTCTCTCTCCACTCCATGCTCCACCAAAATCAGTATGTAGTGGGTGGGCAAGAATCTGGGAGGAGACATAGCTGAGACAGCTGACCCAAAGTGATTAAAGGGATATTCTATACCATATGATGTCATGCTCACCAATAAAAAGCTCAGAGAAAGGAGTAGAAAGTGGGGGGAGGGGGAGGTTTGTAGTTATGGCATTTCTTTTCGCAAGCAACAGTCACACTAAGGTCCTGAATGCCAGGAAAAGGCTGAACATCTGCCTGCTGATGGGAAGCACCAAATTAATTCCTCTTTTTGCTTTGTTTGTGTGTGCAATGTTTGCTTTCTCTATTAAGCTGTCATTATCTTGATTCATGAGTCTTGCTTTCCTTCTATTTTGTGCCCATCCTGCCAGGGATGGGAATGAGCAAGAGGCAAAAATGTGTGTCTGGCTGCTGGATAAGGTGAACACAACACAGACTTCAAAAGGACTAAGTGAAAGTGTATATATAGATCATATATATTTATATTTCTTTATATATGTTTATGGATTAGTGTTGAGTTCTGTTTATTAAACAATTTTTGCAATGGGTTCCACTGATATAGCCTGAAGCAAAACATACAGCAAATTGAAATGCATAGAAATGAGAACATTTTTTTTTTTCAGAAAAAAAAAATAATAATAAATTTACAAACCTCTCTTCTCTGCACAAAAAAAAAAAATCCAAGACCTGAAATCACATTTTTTCACACTGTGGTTATGAGGCTTAGATCAACATCTTTTAAGCAGCTACAGCAGATTTCCATGTCTTTCGGAAATAGAAATCCAATGGAAGTTTCCTATGGGGGATATCTTAAAATCTGAACTAGGAGATTAACAAATTAAACAAGTTATAAAAGATTCAAACTGTCAGACCACATACACTAACCATCAACAATACTCTGAGTGCATATATATATCTCAAAATATTTATGCATGTATACATGCATTTACTATACTACCAAAATGTCTCTATTGCATTTGTTCTTTTGGGTTAATAAAAAGGAAATTTGGAGGAGAGGTGAAACCTGTGTGACATATCTGTCAAAATATTCATGACTAACAAAACTCTACACTTTTTAACAGCAGATGTTATTTTATGAACATGTTTTGATGTCAGCATGATTATCCCTTTGCCATTCCTAGTTTGTAAGTACTCTCCTTGTTTAATTTGACAGCATTTATTCTCCTTCTCTAAATTTTGAATGTGGATTTCTTCAGAAAAGCTAGCATTCTCTTTCCAAGTATACTTTTACTCCAGTAAGTAAATCATCATTGACCTTTTCTAGATTGCCTGCAGTGTCCCTTATTTGACATGATCAACACTATGCAATTTATTGATTATCTTTTTTTCATTGTAACATTTAAGTACTGCATAATAATTAAAGTGCAGATTATTCTGTAACTGTCATTTTTCTTCCATGCATTTACTCCTTGTGTAAGTCTGTTTTTTTTCTTGTTTTTATATTTTTTGTGCTCATCATTATGTTTTAGAATTAAGAAGAAGTCATTAATGAAGGAAGCAAGAGAAATAAATACAAAAATGTTTACATTTGATCTGAAGATCCATAAGACATTCCCTATGTATGAGTTGTTGAAAGTCTAGGACAGAAAATAACTTTGAAGTTTTCACAGTGTTTTAGTTTTGGATATCATACCTAAAGGTTGCACCATGATGAAAAGTACAAAATTGGACTGAATAGGTATTTTTTAAAAGAAAATGTCTCCTTAGTTAGATGCACAGAGATCAGGATTAGAATTTTGAATTTAATCAAGATAAGGCAGACAAATGATAATGAATGAATGTATAGCATGCATTAAAAGAAAAGGCAGGCAAACATTTTTGAGCTTAGGTAAAAATATTTTTGCAGCATTATTTGACAAAATCACTCAGCACAACTTAAAGCAGTATGAGAGGAGTTCTGAAATGGCACCTGCCTACTTATCCATTTGTATTATTGACAGAAACATAGATTTGTAGTATGCAGAGTTGACAATTTCCAACCGGATGTTGAAGCACTGATCTACATGACAGGAATTGTGATCATTAGTTGCCATGCTTGAAAAGGATGTGGACAGATTCAATGTGGTTAGGTGCAATCAGTCCTGAAATTAATGCATAAATGGAAGAGACATTTTTTCATTATTGCCTACTTTGGGGGAAACAGTGGGTGCAGTACTGTCAGAGTTCAGACTGATAGATATTGATACAAATCATTTTTATACGATCTGCCTATTTATTAAAATTGCTTTTCTGCTCTCTATATGGAAGTCCATGACGCATTACATTCTGAACTTCCCAGTGCTCAGATTGCTGTTCTCGTTGCAAGAAATAATGAAATGGATTCATTACTTTATTCTTAAAATATTCTGATTTATTTTAGGATATAATCTCTTCGATGATTTCATATACCCTTTTGTTGTCCAGTTCATTTATTTTACTGTGGGAAGGAATACATTATACATGTTCTGAAGAGATAAAATTCAAAAATATTTTAAGAACTTGTAAGTACACAAACAGAAAAAGGGAAAAAGACATGAGATGATGTAAAGCACAATGATGTTTTAGGATTTAGGTGAAACTCAAGATTGTTAATGTTATGACAGTATGATTATGAGGAACTGTTTCTCTATAAAACAGAAGATAATTTTTTTTAATATAAAATTTTAGATATTCTTTCAAAATTATATTTTGGAAAACCAGGTTTTCTCACTTACACGGTATCCAGAAGTGTAAAGTTGAATCAAACAATAATCTATTGGAATCTCAAAATTTGAATGGAGGGGGGATGGGGGAGGGTCTCCTTTAAGTATTTATGTATTTATGTTTCAAATTCAGCTGTCAAAACAGGGAAAACCTGAGTGCTGAAAGCAACGACTGTGAATTCTCTGTACAGAGGGATATTAAAGGAAATCAACACTACTACAGTGATACAAACAACCTTATTAATTAGATTAGATTTATTAGTCTAGTGCTGTAGTGTTACTTCTGGGGATTAGGCCAGTATCTTTTTAGAGAGCTATGTTTGTGGAGGAAAAGAAGAAAATATGTTCTTCACTGTTACTTTTTAAAACAAATCAAACTATTTTGAAGCAGAATATAGGATTAAAACACTAGAAGCAACAGCAGGAATATAAAACACTGGCAAGATATGCAATAATAAATGTATCATTAACATAAACCTATCATTAATGTAAACCTGAGAATATATTTCTTAAGTATGTTCAGCTGGCTTTGGATGTTTATAAGAGCTCGTAAGAACTTTGCCTTCACCTCCACAACACACTATTTTTCAGAGAGAGATGCGATTGTACTTTTTTTTTTTCCCCTATTTCTTTTTATGCTTTAGTTCAAACCTACAACGTTTGGGTTACGGCTCCTTATCTCTCTCGTTTCTAATAAATTCTTCTTCAGTCATGTCATCTTACACCTGCAGGGTCTTCACTTTTTACCTTTTTTATTGTTTTCTCAAGGTATATTCTGTGACAGGTGAGATTTCTCTGTACTAACTTCATGAAATACATATTTGACATATAAATAAATCCTCAAAATAACAATTGTGAGTGTTAGTGTTTTTTTTTCTGTAGTATGCTTTGAACTAATTAATTTTGATAATCTGTCATTTTCCTAGTGAAATTTGCTATTGGAATCCACAAGCTCTGTATTTTTAGCACAGCTTAAAGAAAAGAGACAGTTCAGATTCCTATAGACAATACAGATTTGTTGATGCAGTACAGTGCCTGGGGTTAATGAGAACCAATTCTCAGCTGTCAGGTGTAAGAATATACAAAGACAGACATACTGCTTCCAGATCCAAGACTAACATTTAACTCTAGCTTGATTATCTCTAATGATGTTTTACATTGTTTACGGAGTAACGTTAAAGTTTGGAAAGCTTTGTACTAGAAAATACTGCTGGGACAGATAATGTCGGTCTATGTAGACCCAGCTAGCCTCTGTATGGGTAACAGTCATGGGGCAAGTACTTTTCATGATCCACTTGACCTCTGGTCAGGTTCCTAATTCCTACATATGTCATCAGTAGCTAGAAATGTCGTACTATCTCCTATTTCCTCTATTATACTGGGCAGCCTCAGATGTAAAGCTGAAGAAATATGGTGTCAGAGATGTCAGAAGCATCTACAATAAATGTAGATGCTTCACTTCACTTGTGTATTCACCCTCAGATTACCAACAAATCTTTTAACTGCATGACCTGGAATGCCATTCACATTAATGGGAATAATACAATCCAATGATGAAGGCAATTTAAGAATACTCCATTTCTTTAGCATATTTCTTTAGCTTATGGCTTATGACAGGAAAGCTTCTACTTGTTCGATAGTGTTAACTCATGAACTGAAGAACCAAAAAGCCATATGCTGGGCCAAGAATGAATTAAAACAATATAAGTAAAGTGAAAAAAAGAAAGTTAATAAGGAAACCAATCAAGGGAACATACGATTTCTCATAGTCTACTTGAAAGAATCATTGGTTCTGCCTTTGAACATTTTCCAAACTGAGTAGCAAGAGGTCATGTTTCTCCAACACCTAGTTTCGTAGAAGAGAAGGTTAATGTACACAGCTAGCCTAAGTGGCAATGAGATCTATTCCAAATGACATTACATTTGTCATCAAGATCAGCACTGAGAAAACTCAGTTGAAAATTATTTTGGTGTGATTTAAAACAATCATCTCATTAACATCTTTTGAGGGACAACATGGATGCTAACAGTGAACTTGGTCAGATTTTCTATTTCCAGGCTACTAGAACTTGCAGAATATTTCTCTTAAGATAGATCTTCTTCTCCCACATAGTAAGTATGAATATTCTGAAAAGCTATGTAAGACTCAACTAGGGCTAAAAGAGAAAGCTTTCACCAGAACTCTAGATATGGAAAATTAAATAAGAAATTTTATTCACATGTAAGAGGTTTGAAAAATCATGGAGAGGTATAGGGAGATTATGTCTAACAGCCATTGCATATGGAGAAGATGTTTGTTAAAATTACAAGGAAAAAAATGATAAACTGGAAATTAAAACAAAGTTATTAAAGCTAGGCATCTTTAGTGTCTTATTGTCTCCTTTAAATCTCTCACTGCTTTCTTTATCCTATTGACTACTCCTTATTGACACTCTCCCTTCTTGCCCCTAATATTTTCAATAGGACTTCTGTAATTTCCCTTTCCATAGAACTGTCTGCCTTGTTTTGTCTCTTCCATGGATACTTATTCCAGTACACTCCACTCTGGAAAATGTCATAGAATCATAAAAGTGGGGGGTGGATGGAGGGGGGGGGGGGGCGGGGACAGGACATGACGCCTGTTTAAAGGGACCTCCAGAAATCTTGTAGTTCAACAAGACAGTAAATTACTTAAGACTGTATTCAGACGAGTTTTGAATACCTCCAAGGATGGAGATTCCAAAGTCTATATGGGAAACACATTCATGTATCTCACCAACTTCATAGACAAGAAAAAATTCCTTACTTCTACTGTAAACTTACCATGATACAAATTGTGTCTGTTTTCTATTGTCCTAATGCTTTGCACTCTAAAGAAGACTTTTTTGTCACTGTCTTCTCCATACAATCCAACTAGGAGAAAAGCACCCTGGTCAATCTCTTGTAAACTTTATCCTCCTAAGACTGAATAATGCCACTTATCTCAGCTTATCCTCTTCTGTTATGTACACCTAATTATTTGATTGCCTTACACTAGACATACTCTGGTATGTCAATATTTCTGTTACTGGAAAGTTCACCATGCTCCAGTTTCATAAGTGTGAAAAATTAGGGGAAGTACTATTTGCCTTTACGTGCTGTCAGTACTCTTGTTAATCCAGCCCAGGATGTTGGTCTTCTTTGCTGCACGGGCACATTGCTGATTCATGTTCAAATTCTTGTCACCAGGATTCCCAGTGTATTTTCTGCAAAGTTGTTTTTTATCTTTACTGAGATTAATCCTGCCCAGGTGCAGGATTTTGCAGGTTCATGTCAGCCCATTTCTCCAGGATGTCAAGGTCCTCCTGAATAGCAGCCCTACTCTCCAGCTGAGTGAATAATACAGAATTTGTACTAGGAAGTTTAAATGTAGAGAGAAGATTTTTCTACAGTCCATAATTTCCCTGTTAATATTACAAAGAGGTCTGATACTTTCTGTTCATTTCCACCACTTTCACCACCCTGAAAGTGGATCAATAAACAAAGATTTTTATATCTCTCCTGACTTAAGATGGGTGCTTCAAACATAGGACTTGTTTTGGCTAGTAGGCCAATGACCTGCATGCTTCACCAGGGACTCTTTTGTTATCCCTGTGCATGAAGAAGCAGCCATAAACGATGGTCCTTTTTTTGTCTTTCCACATGATTGTTTCTGCCTCAGTACAGAGTCCCTTTAGGAGATCTTTAACTGCTCACAAGGCTTTAGTTCCTGTCCTTCATATTTTGGTGTAGAAGAGCTGCAAAATCTTGTCTCAATTTTACTGGAAAAAAAAAAAAAAAAAAGGTGCAGCTTAAGAAAGTAGACATGCTAAAGTTATTTGAAATAAAAATGTTGGGGAAAAAATAGTTTAATAGTTGAGACAGTAGTTATTAGCAGCTCAAGGACTTAAGAAGAAAAATAGTAAACTGAAAGAAAGGATACAAAACATTGAAAACGCCCTCAAAGAACAGGATGCTGGTGATCAATGCATTCCTAGCAGCAATGGAGTTCAACCTTTCCCCCCTTGAGAGATGACAACCTGGTCACAGGGATTCATTTGTTGTCTTATTGGGCTTTGTGACCAAGTTAAAGCTTGTTCTAGAAGATATTAGTTCCAGGCACTTATTTTCCCTGTATTATACAATAAAAATTTGTACTGTGCTTTTAAGTTTTGTTTGTCTTGCTGTGTCTGGTGCAAGATATCCAAGGAAAAGAAATCCAGAGAGGGAGGATTACAGAATTAGCATTACAGGAAGATTGTTGCAGACTGCCTAACTGTTCAGTCTGAAAATCTTGATGTGCTTTACAGAGGTAACATGAAAATATATGCTGCATGATTGCCTATTCCTACACCAAGAAATTCCCCTAGGCAAGTAGTTTCAACCTCCTTCTCAGCTTGGTTTTGTTTTCTTTAACAAGAGCATATGACAGTTGGGAACCCCAGCCAATGCCTTGCTTGCTACATGTCAAGGACGGAATGCAGCTCTCACTTGTCTGGTGAATGAAATGGAAGATACAAGGTGTAGGTGTAAAGCCATGTTCTGCAACTTTAAATGTTTTCATTTTGACTGAATGAAAAATAGAAAAACAAGAAACAATGGAAATGGCTGTCATTCACTACGCTATCTTTGTTCTTGAGCAGAACATCTCCCAGCATAAGAAAGACATGCACCTGTTAGAAGAAGTACAGAGGAGGGCCACAAAAATGATCGGAGGGCTGGAGAACCTCTTTTATAAAGATAGGCTGAAGGATTTGGGGTTGTCCAGCCTGGAGAAGGGAAGGCTCCAGGGAGACATTACAGCAGTCTTCCAGTATTAAAAGGGGCCTACAAAGATGAGGAGAATGGGGGATATCAGGGAGTGTAAGCAAGGGGTATTGGTTTTAAACTAAAAGAGGGTAGATTTAGATTAGATATTCAGAAGAAATTCCTTTCTATGAGGCTGGTGAGGCACTGGAACACGATACCCGGAGAAGTTGTGGTTGCCCCAACCCTGAAACGATTTAAGGCTAGGTTGGATGGGGCTTTGAGCAAACTGGTCCAGCAGAAGGTGTCTCTGCCCATGGCAGAGGGGTAGGAATCAGGTAGTCTTTGAGATCCCTTCCAACCCAAGCCATTCTATGATTCTGTGATTCTATGATTCTTCATCATCCTTTCTTCTGTTGCAGATAGGAACAATCTTGTAATCTTCCTTATTCCTTTTCCATGGGGGGAAACAAGCTCAAGGAAAGAGTAGTCCTCTGATGTCCAACAGTTTTCTCTACAAGCCAGGAATTTAACTGTTCTCCTTCTGGTCCACTTCCTTTACAATTAAGAAATCAGAACTGCACAAAACTAATTTTAAGCACTGTAAGGAAATATTTGAGACACATTATTCATATAAATTCTTTTTTCTCTTGATTTATGCAACATATGTGCCTGAAGTGGATGATTTGTTTCACTGAGATCACTGTAAAGAAGAAAAAAAAAAAAAGTTAAAATTAAGCATTAATAATTCATACTTTTCTTTTAGACATTTGTATCAGTTAAATAAAATAGAAATGTAGCCACATAAAAATCCATATAGTTTTAAGCTGATTAGATCAATAAAGTATGATCTCATGAAGGATTTTATTATTATTCTTCCTTTCTATGCAAACTGCCTTCAGAAAAACACTTTCTGTATTTACTTTGCGTTGTATACTGTAAAACTGTTAACTGGATTTAATGTAAGATCATTCAAAACATTATGTTAGTTCAAACTAACTTCTTTGCTAAGATTTAGCTTTATAGATAGTTATTAAACTGATAAAAAAAAAAAAAAAAGTAAACCCAAACATTCTCTTCAGATAGCTTAACTTGGATAAAATATTGGCATCAGCCTCCATAGTGAAATACAAGGTTTCAACTTCTTTTTCAAAATCTACTGATTTCATTCAAAAGTGTTTCTAGAACTTACAGTTACAGAGGTGACTCCGGAGAAAATCATGCCACAATATTCATTTGCTTCTATAAAGACCTTGAAAATGTAGTCATGAAGAATGTGAGATGCCATGTCCCATTCATGATCTTACAGCCCATTACTTGAAGAAATTGTTACATGTATACAAACTCTGCTATCCTTTCCAGTGATGATGAAACATGTCTTTTAACAGGGGTTGGCAGAAAAGCAAGACAAAGGCAACAAATAAGTCTGAAAGGCTAAGAGGACAGAAAAGGGAACATAAAAAACATGTTCTGAACATCACTTTCTATTAACATTGGTTTCTTATTTTGTCATCCTGCTAGGAAGAGTTTCATCTTTAGGGAGAACTTGGTCAAACTTCAATATAAAGTTGAAGTTGTTTGGCATGGCTGAACAAGGACCTGCTGGTAGAACTTAGGCAAAAGAAGGAAATGTACAGACAGGGGAAATAGGGCTATGTGCCCTGGGAAAAGTACAGGAATGCTGTCTGGATGTGCTGGGATGGGATCAGGAAAGCCAAGGCACTGACAGAACTAAACTTGACGAGGGATGCAAAGAATAACAAGAAGGGGATCTACAGGTACATTAGCCACAAAAGAAAGACTAAGATAGTCAGCGTAGGGCATAGTGTCCCAGAAAAATGACCAGATGGAGAACTGGTAACAACAGATGTGGAGAAGGCAGAGGTACGTAACAACTTGTTTGCCTCGGTCTTCAATGGTGGTCAAGCTTCCCACATCTCTCAAGTCCCTGAATCCCTAGGCAGGGCTGGGGGAGTAGAGCCCCTCCTACTGTAGGAGAAGAGCAAGTTCAGGACCTCCTGATGCAACTTAACAACTACCAGTCTATGAGCCCTGATGTCATGCATCTCAGGGTATCGAGGGAATTGGCTGATGTAATTGCCAAGCCACTCTCCATCATATTTGAAAAATCATGGCAGTCAGGTGAATTCCCTGGTGACAGGAAAAAGGGAAACATGCTTCATATTTTTAAAAAGGGTTGAAAGGAGGACCTGGGGAACTACAGACTGGTGAGCCTCACCTCTGTGCCTAGCAAGATCATGGGACAGATCCTCCTGGAGGCAATGTTAAGGCACATGCAAGACAAGGAAGTGATCCATGACAGCCAGCATGGCTTCACCAAGGGCAAATCGTGCCTGACCAATCTAGTGGGCTTCTATGATGGAATAACTGTATCAGTTGACTGACGTCATCTACTAGGAATTCTGTAAGGCCTTTGACACAGTCCCATGTGATATCCTACTCTCTAAATTGGAAAGATATGGATTTGAAGGGTGGGCCATCTGGTGGATAAGAAATTGGCTCAATGGCTGCTCCCAGAGAGTGGTGGTCAATGGTTCTATGTCCAGGTGGAGGCCAGTGATGAGTGGCGTCCCTCAGGGGTCTGTCTTGGGACCAGTCCTTTCCAATATCTTCATCAGTGACATAGACGATGGGCTTTCCTCAGCAAGTTTGCAGATGACACCAAGCTGAGTGGTGCGGCTGATACCAAAGAAGGAAGAGATGTCATTCAAAGGGACCTGGACAGGCTGGAAAAGTGAGCCCATGTAAACGTCATGAAGTTCAAAAAAGTCAAAGTGCAAGGTGCTGCACCTGGGTTGGTGCAATCCCAGACAGGAGTACAGACTGGGAGAAGAACTCATTGAGAGCAGCCCTGGGGAGAAAGACTTGGGGGTTCTGGTGGACAAAAGGCTTGACATGGGCCAGCAGCACGCTCATGCAGCCCAGAAGGCCAGTTGCATCCTCTGCTGCATCAAAAGAGGTGTGACCAGCAGGTTGAAGGAGTTGATTGTCCCCCTCTACTCTGCCCTCTGGATGCCCCACCTGGAGTACTCCGTCCATGTTTGGGGACCCCAGCACAAGAAAGATATGGACCTGTTAGAGTGAGTCCAGAAGAGGGCTACAAAGATGACCAGAGGGCTGGAACACCTCTCCTATGAGGAAAGGCTGAGAGAGATGGGGATGTTGAGCCTGGAGAAGAGAAGGCTTCAGGGAGACCTTATTGCAGCTTTTCAGTACTTAAAGGGGTCTTATAAAAAGGATGTAGAAGGACTATTTACTTGGGTAGATAATGATAGGACAAGGGGGAAGGGACTTAAACTAAAAGAGGATAGATTTATACTAGACATTAGGAGGAAATTCTTCACTGTAAGTGTAGTGTGGCACTGGAACAGGTTGCCAAGAGAAGTTGTGGATGCACCCCTATCCCTGGAGGTGTTCGAGAACAGGCTGGATGGCCCTTGGCCAACCTGATCTAGTGGGTGGCATCCCTGTCTGTGGAAGGGAGGTTGGAATTAGGTGATCTTTAAGGTTCCTTCCAACGCGAGTCATTCTATGATTCTATCATAAAGTTAACAAGACACACCTGTTGATGTCATTTTAATAAAACTCTCATGTCAGTGTCTGTTAATAACCTATATAAAACCAGAATGAATAATTAAAGTTTGTATTTATTAAAATTCATCATTATCCTTATTTTCAAAATCTGCATCAAGACATTGCTCCTCAAAAGAAGAGCAACTAGTATGTATTTAGATGGAATCTGGCATGGAGAAACAGACTTTTCTTGCAAAGGAAATTAATATAGGGACTTGTAACTTTGGGGCATAACTAAATTGTCAGTGGGGAATTCATCAGTGTATCCTAGTCCTTAATGTACAAAGAGGACAGAGGCTCTCTCTTCTCAAGCAGCCACATGAAGAAGACAAAGGAAAATGGGTGAATGTTGCACTGGGAGAGGTTTGTCTTGATATAACATATATATATATATAACTTTCTTTTTTTTTTTTTTTTTTTTTTTTTTTTTTTTTTACAGTCCGAACAATTGATCGTTGGAACAACTTCCCCAGGGATGTGGCAGAATCCCAGCCACTGGAGGTTTACAAGATGTGATTAGGCGGGGTGCTGGAGGCTGGACAGCATGCTAAATATTCTAATCTTGTCTCCCTTTTCCAAAGAAAGGTTGGTCCTGATGATAAAAGCTCCCTTCCAAATATGCTTGTTGTATGATTTTATAACTCTATAATCCTACATACTTCTGATTAAAGCAAAATATAATTAGACAATTTTAACATATAGTACCATATCTATATAATGATGTAGATTTTTACAACTGAAAAACAGAAACTGTGCATATTGAAAATGCTTTTGCAATAGTATTACATACATTCTTGTTCTGATACTATAAAAAAAAAGAATAAAAATTGTGTATGTGTATGTCTCATACTCTTCCAACTATATCAATAGTGAGGAAAGTGAGGAACGACAAGGAAAATATACGTTCTGCTTTAAAAAAAAAAAAAAAAAAAAAAAAAAGTAATCTGATTTTAAATCAAAACTGTCCTGGAATTGTAACCATTGTAGAATTGAAGTCACAACCAATTTTCACATAGTTAATAAAAGCTGCTCACAAATTGAAATTGGGGATACAATAAAAAATAATAATAATAAAAAAAAAAGATTTCTGATGCAGCTTTAGTTGGAAGGTAGATTTATTTATTAATGGTATCTCTTGTAGCTACTTTTTCCTCTCCTGAAGTGTGGAGGGTGCAATTTCAGTGACTCTGCTGTAATTCTTCTATAACTCTTCCACAGATGCTTTAATGTCAATCAATCTTGTTTCTCTGTAGTAGCTGACTGTCCCCCTAGCACCGCAATTCTATTCACTCAATTCATATTGAATTCTATTGCTGTATTAAAGGGACAGTTGGCTAGCATGGGGAGGACAGGGTTGATTGACTAGGATTCTGTGCAAGAATTACAGTAGAATTACAGCACAGATGCAGAAATTGCAGCCTGCTGCTCCATGGAGGAGTTTGAATGGAAATGGTTCCGGGAGAAAGGAATTGCACCTATCAAAGATATTGTTAATAGTAGGAAAGTCTCCCTAAAACTAATCCTCATCAAAAAACAATTTGGGAAAGAAATTATGAAACTTAAACATTTTAAAGTACAATGTTACTGAAAAAAAAAAAAAAAAAGTAAAACAAATCATTAAATATGCAACCTTCTTTTAAATTACTGTTTGAAAAACTGTTTGTCTAATGATTGTACTAATGTTATACTGTTCTGATAGCAGTACTACTCTATGGTTTTTATCATCTAAATATCAAGGATATATTAAAAGCCAGATAGCAGGTTTTGTGAGGAGAAATGGTTTAAGTGTGTTCTTTAACACTTTGGCATTTCCATCCTGATTCTTCATGTCAGCAGCAATTTAAAATACAGAGTTTCCTTAAACTGGTATTGCCACATTTATGTACAAAATAAGTAGATATTTTAGGGGAATTTCAGGTATGTTATCCATAGGCCACAATCACTTAGTTTAAAACTAGACAGTTCTTGAATTTTCTTTTCCCAAATGGCTTTTGGAAGTGATTTAACAGATTATAAATGCTTCTGAGTTAATATGTTTGTGTCATCATAGTTACATTTTAAGATATTGAGATCATTACCACATACAGGGGTACTGTATAATCACTCAGAAGCCTCACTAACTACCATTTTACTCTAATTTGCCATGTGATTAAATTCACAAAGATATTGCCTATGCTATGAGAGATACATTTGGTAAAAGATGTATATTATCCATCAATATCAATATCTTCAAATTACAGTATATCATAGCTTTCAGCTGCCTCCATTTCATTTTGTGATACAGTAGAAATCATACATTATATTATATAAAACATGTATTAATTGTTCCATCAGAAACCTCCAATCTAAAATACTTGTTTCTTCAATTTGTAGCTTATTACTGCTAATTACACTTATTTATTTATTTATTTATTAACATATTTGGTCCCAGTTGTATTGTTTTTGTAACTTTTTTTTTTTTAATTTCAGACAGCTTTGCTCTCTGACATAAATAAAATGTATTGTACATTCTGATCAATAGACAATAACATTTAGCAGGATTTACTCTTGTTACAAAATATATTCCTCAGAGCAGACTACATAAACACTTTTTACAGAAAAAGTAGCACAGACTTTGATTAATTCTGCCCCAAACTAATAATCCTGATAGCCATTCTCTAATATCTTGGCTTATACTTTTTAATTTGGATATGGATAATGTTAATCACATCAGCCTTTGGAATGCCTAGAAACCTTTGATTTCCCTGACTGTAGTTACTGTATGCGCAATGACTGCCACATAGCTATGACTGGGTAATTGTTTGGACATGGTCTTGGGCAAGTTGCTCTAGTTGACCCTGCTTGAGCAGGGGCATTGGACCAGATGACCACCAGATGACCTGAACCATTCTGTGATTCTGTGATTCTGTCATGTTCTGCTTCTGATGAGGAACAAAAATTTCAAAATTCAGAAATATATATGGTTTTAACATGAAGACATGAAGACAGAGAGGATCTAGCATTTGCTTGTTCTGGTGTTTATTTAGCCTCATTGCCAAATTACTAACTCCTCCACTCTGAAACACCATTGGCATTACTTCATCCTATACATACCATTTGTGCTTGGTTATTTGAACAAGATAGTTCAGTGTGGTGGTATCTCCCAGCTGGGTAGCTGAGCTACGCTACAACTGCTCACTCACTCCCATTCCTCAGAGGGAAAGGGGGAGAAAATACGATGAAAAGGACTGGGAGATCACTCAACAATTATCATCACAGGAAAAACAGACTCAGCATAGTAAGATCAATAAAATTTATTACCTATACTAACAGGCTAGAGGAGTTAGAAACAAACAAACAACAACAACAACAACAAAACTAAAAACACCATCCTCCCATCCACCCTCTTCCACCTCCTCCCCCAAATCATTGATTGTACGTGGGCTTCCCACAGGCAGCAGCTATTCAAGAACTGCTCCCACATGGCTCCGTACCATGGGGTCCATCCCCCAGGAGCAAAATGCTCCAGCATGGGTCCCCCACGGGCGGCAGCTCCCCCCAGATGCCCTGCTCCTGCATGGGCTCCTCTCCATGGGCTGCAGTTCCAGCCTGGTGCCTGCTCCTGCGGGGGCTCTCCACGGGCCGCAGCCTCCTCCAGGCCGCATCCACCTGCTCCACCGGGGGCTCCTCCACGGGCTGTAGCATGGAGATCTGCTCCGTGTGGGACCCATGGGCTGCAGGGGGACAGTCTGCTCCACCAGGACCAGGGGCCTTTCCATGGGCTGCAGGGGGACAGCCTACTCCACCAGGGGCCTCTCCATGGGCCACAGGCAAACTGCCCGCTCCACCAGGGGCCTCTCCACAGGCTGCAGGGGAACTTCTGCTCTAGTGCCTGGAGCACCTCTTGCCCTCCTTCTGCACTGACCTTGGAGCCTGCAGAGCTGGTTTTCACTCCTTGCTCTCCCAGCTGCTGTTGCACAGCAGTTTTTTCCTTTTCTGAAATCTGTTCTCACAGAGGCACAAGCAACTTTGCTTATTGGCTTATCTCTGGGCAGTGGCGGGTCCCTTTGGAGCCAGCTGAAACTGGCCCTTATTTAACATGGGGCAGCTTCTGGATTCTTCTCACAGAGGCCACCCCTGCAGCCCCCTGCTACCAAAACCTTGCCATGTAAACCCAATGCACTCACCAGGTGACACTATATCACATGCTATTTGCCTAGTCTGTGCTCAGCATTATATTACACTCTGCAATGTGTCATGACCTGACGGAAATAGTGCCTATCCAAATGGTGAGCTAAACTGTTTCCATGCCTACATTTTGGACTCACTTCAGGCAGACTAAAAGGCTCACATCAGCTCATTTGATGTGTTAAGTCAGTGGCATGTGGCTACAGAATGGAAGAACCAGAAAAGGATCTACAAATGATGGCTGTTCTATATATTCTTCCCCCTCTTCCTTCTCTACACTACTTGTCTTACCTCCCCAAGCCTTATCTACTTCTTCATGCCTCTTCACTTGTATCTCTGTTGTCCTGGTATAGCTGTGGACTTAATGGAAAGCTAGGCTGCCTAATGGGAAGGACCCAACCATAGAGAGAACCTTTATTATTATTATTATTATTGTTATTTTTAACCAGATGAGTTTTCCCATCTAGTCCATCACACATCCACAGAAGCAGTTGGATTTTAGAGAGTGTAATGCAGAGGCATAATCAGCTGGGTAAATTCAGCTAAAGCTTAAACTTCTCTTTGCATTTGCTTTCCACCAACCTACTGCTAACATCTTTGGCTGAGACAGAGAAGTGCATTGTTCTTGGAAAAACATTTTTTTTTTTTTTTTTTTTTTTTTCCCTGGGAAATGAAATTTTTAGCAAAATTGGCTTCTACCTTATTGAATACTTTTCTTAATGGAGTCATCAATAAAATTATATATTTTCTTTCTTAATGAAAGTCTAGTACATCTCAGATAAAATGCTGGCAGAGATATCCATTGTTTCTTGTTTATTAAGTTTCTAACTTGTTCATTTCTGAGTATGTGGTTTCTCCAAACTGTTTAGTATCTTATAAAGTATCTGAAAGGTTCTTGTATAAACACTAAGTAACAAGGATATAGGAGTAAGAGTGGTGCTAAGAATTATTCTCTCCTGGAAAAATCTCATACAAGGATCACAATTATTATCAATCTGTTTAAGATATCTTTAGAAGAAGAGAACAAAGCCAGAGGAAAGCACTTATCTTTATCAAATATTATAATCAAACATAGTATCTGCTCTGTCAATGAAATTAAGTTTGTTTTATAGATATTGATTAACATTACTGATAGTTTATTATTTGCTTCTCTATTGACTGATTCCTGAACTGCTTTTTTTTTTTTTTTTTTTTTTTTTTCCCTTTTGTCCAGGACAATTCTCAGACTACATTTATAATTTTTCAGAAGACAAAAGGCCTCAGGTTGCTAAAGTTAATTTTCCTGGCTTGCTTTTCCATAAGGCTGCTGCCTTGCCTTGAAGATGCAAGGTGATCATTTGCTATTAGTCAATAATTATTTTATTTTTCTCATACAAAGACTATTCCTGTTCACTTATTTCCAGAATTTAGAAATACTTGTTGAACAGGTTTCATCACCTCTGTTTACTAATAAACCTAATGCCACTAGTAACATTTTGTTCCATGCTAGTTTTAGTTTTTTGTTTGTTTGTTTGTTTTGTTTTGTTTTCCTGTTTGGTTGTTTTTTGTTTGGTTGTTTTTTGGTTTTTTTTTCCTTCCTAGAAGCTAGACCTTATTTTCCTGACTTTTCTGACCCATGATTTTAGCGTCCTGTCTTTAGTATCCTGTATTAGTTCTGTTTTTTACTATTTGATTAATATTTTTCCAATTCATTTGTAATTTCTGCCTGCACTTTGATACAAATGAATTTCCATCAAATTTGTCCTGTTTCTTTAGAGGCAGTGTTTTCTTATCTGTGGTTCTTCCTTGAACTGGATAGCAGTTCTTTTCTCTTGGAGATATTTCAAAGCACAGGTGTAATAAATCCTATTTTTGTTGTTGTTGTTGTTGTTGTTGTTTATTTATTTATTTTTATTTTTATTTGACTTCTCAGGGGAGTTATGTTCATTATTATTCTCT
The DNA here is from genome assembly GCF_009769625.2 of Cygnus olor. NCBI lineage: Eukaryota > Metazoa > Chordata > Aves > Anseriformes > Anatidae > Cygnus > Cygnus olor. The sequence goes on from NC_049170.1 coordinate 129,460,410, forward strand.
TATTTGAACACTTTAACATGTAACGAAGGTCACTCAGAAGCCTAATGAGAAAGCATATGGCATTATGCTTTCAGTATGCATTCTCATCTTTATTGGAAGGATTTATTTGTATGCAAGTTACACTGCCTTTCCAATTTGAGCATGGGTAAAGCTGTGTGAGGTCTCTGGTGTGGATGCAAGTATACCAGCTGAGTCAAATCTGAGCTGTACAGTGTAATGCTGCCCTTTATCACAATTAAAGTGGGAATGTGTTTTGGGTTGTCAGTTCCATGGACTGAAATCTTTATTTTTTCAATGTCTAGAGTTGGATCTGTATCAGATTTTAGGATATATAGTCCAAGATATATAGACCAAAGCAAATAATTTATAGGTTTTTACAGCATTTGACTCTTTCTTTACTATCTGAAAATAGCAGCAACAACAACAAAACCAAACCAGAGTAATCATACTTGTAGTGTGATGTTGCAATAATTTCCACAAAAGAATGTGAATATGCTGTACAAGCATATGGCAGAATTTGGCTGATTTATTAAATAATGACCCTGTGCATTCCTCACTGATACCTGCACAAAGCCTGTTTGTGTACCTGACCAGTCTAGAAAAGATTAATGGCTTCAGCTCACATGAGATGCAGGCTGGTATATGGACAGGAGTTATCTGGTTAATACTCATTCTAAAGAAAAATAAAGAAAGCATTGGAGTTTGGAGGAAGATATTGAGACAGAAAATAAAACTAACTCCTCTGAGAGTATTAGATGTTCTTGCTTAGAATGCCAAGCTGTCTTAGTTTTGGAAATTACTAATATTAGTAGATCATTTAATGACAATGTTCACAAGTGCTTTCTTCTCAACAGTCTGCTTAGGAACTTTCAACCTTTTCTTCCAGATATGGATATTATAACTATCGATGCCACTATCTTTTCTTAATTGGACTACTGAGAGGACTGTCTGTAAAAATATTCTACAAACAAAATATTCTGAGTCTATTCAGAGACAATCTGGAGTTGGATGTGCTGCTTTGTAGCTGTCGTGGTTTCAGTTAGGACAGAGTTAATTTTCCTCCTAGTAGCTGGCAGGGTGCTATGTTTTGGATTAGAATGAGAAGAGCGCTGATAACATGCTGATGTTTTAATTGTTGTAGAGCAGTGCTTACACCAAGCCAAGGACTTTTCAGCTTCTCGCTCTGTCCTGCTAGCGAGCAGGCTAGGGATGCAGCAGGAGCTGGGAGGGGACAGACCCAGGACAGCTGACCCAATCTGGCCAAAGGGGTATTCCATACCATCTGACGTCATGCTGAACAATATATAGGGGTGGCTAGCCGGGGTGGAGGGGGGGCCGGCTGCTCGGGGATAGGCTGGGCATCGGTCAACGGGTGGTGAGCAATTGCATTGTGCATCACTTATTTCGTACACATTATTACTATTAATACTATTATTATCATTATTGTTGTTGTTATTCTTTTCCCTGTCTTAATAAACTGTCTTTATCTCAACTCACAGGCTTCACTTTCCCGTTTCTCTCCCCCATCCCGGAGAGGGAGGGGGGAGGGTGAGCGAACGGCTGTGTGGTGTTTGACTGCCAGCCGGGCTAAACCACAACAGTAGCATCTGTAACAGGATAAAATATTATGTGCCTATCTCACTCATTTCTAATTTGTTGGCTTTCTTTCCCTCTCTTCAGAATTTACCACTTTGACACTCTCCTTTATGTGGCATTCTAATCACATTCTGTCAAAAAGAATGAGGTTAGGAAAACTCATTGTTATTAAACATATAAGATTATTTGTATTGTCTAGACAGAAACTTTTAAAAGGTTCTTGATACATGCACGTCTGCCAGCAAAGCAGGGGAGGTCAAATTAGGAAGTACTGAGCCTCTGTGTGTGACCTGGGAAAGACAATCCGTTTGCAGAGGCCCACCACAGCCACAGAAGTTTGCCTGAGCAAGCTGATATGGGCTATAGCAAACTTCATTACTTTGAGTTCTGCACTGGCTATGTCTTCTTTTCCACAAGATGTTTAATATGTGATTTTTGACTTGAAAAGATTAATTGATCTACATCTTTCCTTAACTTAAAGCTTTCCTCAGTTTTTCACAAATGAAAAGCCCTCCCCCTCCCCCCCCCCACTTTTTTTAAAGAATCTAGATGTACAGAGGTGATGTACAGTGCTTTATGTTGATTTCTTTGTTAATGTGTCATCAAAAAGCATTTTCTGATATGCAGCTTGAACTGTTTCATTTTTACTTTAATCTTATTACTGCTGTTTAAATCCCTGTTTATCACCCTGAGTGATTCTTCTCCTGGTTTGGATGTACACTTCCAAGATACAGACTGTTATCATATCCCCCTAATTCAGCAAAGAGTTAGCCATGGTATACTATACATATATCATCATTTAAAATATGTATTCCTCTACCTGTCCTACTGTTTTGTGATAGTTTGTGTTGTCTGAAACTTCTTTAGTTTGTGGGTAGGGTTTTGGTAATTAGAAACCTTCAGTACACTATGCATTTCAGCCCTGCTTCTTCTTGAACCAAACCTAATTTAAAGGAAATTAAATATCTGCTTTTATACTGTATGCAAAGAGAAGGACTATGAGGCTCTCCTGTGATGTGTCTCTTCTGAAAAACAAACAACAACAAAACTATCTCTGTCTTTATCATTTGTATGAGTAATATTCCATTCTATGGAACAAAACTTGTCTAATTCACTGTTTGCTGTGATCAACCCAACAATTGTTAATTATTAGTTATTATTTTATGTCTCTATTATCATAGTGCATGGAAACCCAACTCAGGAACTAAGATCTTTTCATGCCAGGCACTAATTGAACACAAGAAGGTGGTCTTTTTCCCAAGGATCCCACAGGTCTAAATAAGCCTAAACAACAGATAACCAACAGGAAAGGAACAAAGAACAGATGACCAGCAGGAAAGGAGAAAGAACAAGACAGCAATTGGAAGGAAAAAGGAGACAGAGTGATCAGGGTGATGGGTAGCAGTTTCAGATATGGAGAGTCCTGGGGCTACCTTGATATAGAAGCTTTCTTTCTCTCAGTAAGCATATGTTTTGAGTAATCAAATGCTTCCCTTAAAATAACCTTCCTGTTTCAGTTTCTATATTTTTGATCTTTCTAGATGCTATTATCTTTCTGCCCTAACAGAGCTTTGCTTTGTTACCTTTCTCTACCTTCTTTGATTTGTATTTGAACTTCTGTCTGCTGTATTCTTCAAACTTTGCACACAACAGTATTGCATATCAATAATATTTTACACATCTACAGAAATTTCAGAAAACATCTTAATCAAATGTGATTTTATAAACAGGAGGTATATTATAGTGTCTATACTGTAAGTGAATGTAAATAAAGGTTGTTTTTCTTTTTTTTTTTTTTAATCTTTAGTGTTGAAAAATACAAAACAGGTAATTGTCGATGACAAAGGATGTATGCATCTAGCTATGATTTCCAGAAACCTTTTCTTTCAAAAAGGAAGTTACACAGTGCTGCATCCCAACACCATGGCCAGAATGAACCTCATTTTAGGGATTCCATGTTACAAATTGTTGCTCTTCCACTAAAGAAAACAGAAATGAACCAACAACACACTCACATACAAACCAATAAGCTGTTACTCTGAAGTCCTGGGCCTCCAAAATAATCTCTAAATATTTAGACTCCTAAACACTTGAAAAAAAATAATAAATAAATTACATTTGTCTTGGTTGTTTAAAAGACAAGCCATTTTCAGCTTTACAAAATTTTATATAAATGCCAAGTCTAGATTTTATCACCTACAAGATCTCTATCATCAGGAGAGCCCTATCATTTAATATTAATCTGCCTCCAATGGTGAGTAGCCTCAGGAATCTGTTCAGGACTGATGCTCAGCCAGAGTTTTAAACAGAGGAGTAAGATCTATGGCAGTTATTACTCCAGAATTACTGTGA